>NW_026516269.1:0-256059 GCF_025602895.1 Polychytrium aggregatum
GCCCACGCCGCCGGGAGGACAGGAAGCTACCTTGGCGCTCAAGAGCCTCCGCGCCGGGGAGCTTATTCTTATCGATATCCCCGACCTGATTGCTGGCCGATTCAAACACGTTTAGCCTTGGTCTGGTGAGTGATCGGGCAGGGGATATCAAATTGCTCCAATACTCACGACGGAATCTGCTGCTTGGAAACATGGTCATCGTAGGCCTGCACAAACACATACAGGTTAGCTACGCACGATTATCTCAACACCAACGTGTCCAAAGTACAATCACATATTGCCACTCGCCTTGAGGGCCTCTGAATCGGCAAGCCTTGCAGGGTCGCGAGTAAAGACTCGAACAAAGCCGTCGCTTCCACCAGAAACGATATCACCGTTGGGAAGAGCCGTGGCGCACCAAACCGATCCGCACGGATGTGCAATCGTCTGGATGCACTCAAAGTCTGGAGCCGGGAAGAAGGATCAGATAAGGCACCGTCCGCAAGAATCGCTCGTATGTCGGTATGCGAGGGAGACAACTTGGCGACAGGTCGTACCTCTCCAAACCTTCAGGGTGCGGTCTTCGCCGGTGGAAAAGAAGTTCGCCGGAGGGGGTTACTGCCGAGAGTAGATGAATGAATGTGTGTCCATGGAGCTGGCGAATCACCGTGCCATCAGAGAGCCCCATATAAGATATCGTGCTGGTGGAGCCAGATGGCGAGCCGATTCATTCGATGTGGGTAAGTGGTCTGGATGTATGAATGCGCGACACCACGCACAACTCCTCGTGCTTGGTGGATCGGGCTGCTTGCCGGCTTACCTATCGTTGGAGCCCGACGCAAAGCCAATCCCAGGCAAATGGACAAGCGATCGCACGGCGTCGTTGTGGCCACGGAAGGTGTTGGTGCAAGTCTCGCCATGCCAAAGCCGGATCGTTCTGTCGGCAGAAGCTACATCAAAGTGACCAACCACAATCAGTATCCAATCGTATATGCCACACATACCCATTACTTATGCGAACGCTGATCGATCCCGAGCGAACTGGGCACGAATGCCATAAACATCCAATCGAGCGCACAGCAACGGATCGGGGACAGCATACCTGTCAGGACAACACCTGGCTCAATCTCAAGCACGCTCCAGATTGCTTGTGTGTGGCCTCGGAGCGTTGCAACGCAGATGCCATCTTGCCACACCTTGGCGGTCCTGACGAACAGAGCATGTTTAGGAGATAAGCAACAAGATCAACTGCTCGGCGACGCTCAGGTCGGTGCAGATCCGACAGAGCCCCTACTTGTCCCAGGAGCCCGAGATGAGCCTGCCACTTTCGCGAGAGGCATAGAGGCAGCAAACGTTGTCTTCATGACCAGTTAGGGTGTACACCGGCTCCAATGGCGAGTGGTACGGATCAAACAGATGAATGATCTTGTCGGAGCCGCCGCTGGCGATCAGACCTGCCCAGGGGTTTATTTGATTGAAAGATGTTTTGTGAAGCCAGGTTAGCAACCGCTGCGCCAGCCCATACAGACACAACTGTCCTTGGTGATCAGCAAATGCCAACCGCAGAGTGGGACAATGAAAGAAGAGGGCCAGCCAAGCAAGCCAAGCCCGAGAAGCCGATGTTACCATTTGGAAAGAGCTCTGAGGGGGGCAAGATTGCGAGCGAATTGACAAAGTGCGAGTGCTCCGTGAACTTGGCGGACTCGGTGAAGTGGTTCGGGGCAACTCGGGACCAGAGCAAGACCGACGTATCTCTTGATGCACTCAGTATTAGATCGTCCGTCGGAGCCACAACAGACTTGACCTTGGACCATGCAAAGGCGAGAAAGAGTTAATGGTGCAAAGCCTGACTGCGATGACGGCCAAAGCGTCGGTGGGTTGCATGCTGGCTGGCCGGCGAACGAGACCGAATGAAATAGCCGAGAGCGAGGCGCAGATGTGATGGGGCATGATCCGGGCGACGCTGCTTTGCTTACATCCATCGCATGCCCAAGGAGACTTGCAGAGAGTTGGAAGGGAGCGGGGGCAGCCATGTTTGCGAAGGACGGGAGTTGATCGGGGCAAAGGGCGAGCGATGGCTGGCCGGGCCAAGCAGCGGACAAGGGCTGGCTGTGTGGAGTGCCAGGGCCAGAGCGCCAGGGCCACCCTGGAGCCCCACGAGAGCGACCGACACCGATGCTGCGGCAGCGAGGACGCAGCCGATATCCCGGACCGACCGGTGGTCTTCACTCGGAGGCTGCCAAAGTGATCTGTTATATTTCTTATGGCATTGCTTGACGCATGCCATCGCATACATGTTTATGGAAAGGGCGGTGGCCCATTTCCCCCTGAATTAAGTGTATCTGTATTCATTCAGGATCCAGAAATGCCGGACATCGATCTCAGCACCCCCCCCTCGCCGGTATCGCCACAAATGCATTTATCGCATCCGTCTATCGCGGTCATCATAGCCGCGGTAGCGATCGGGCTCTTCCCTTCTTCGATCCACTCGGTCAAACCCGCGATCAGCGGGGCCATATCGATCATAGGCGTCGCGATCGTATCGTCTATCATCAAAGCGGCGGTCGTCGTAGCGTCGCTCATCGTAGCGTCGATCGTCGTAGCGATCGTTTCGAGGATAGGGCTCGCGACGGTCAAGGCGAGCAGGGAAATCGCGTCGCTCATCGAAACGATCGCCGGGTCGGCGGTAGGGATGATGGGCTGCACGTAGCAGAGGTGTTCGGAATGAGCGCAATCGTTCAGACACAATAACCACTCCGTTGTGCGTCGCAACAGTGGGCCCAGGTAAAGCCCATGTGGATGTGCACCGCTGCAGTGAAACGAGCTGCTCCCGCCGAGAAACAGCACCCCTATCAAAGAAGTGTATCAGCCAGCTTACTCGATCTGTTGCGCTCCGAGCCTTGATACTGCCCAGGAGTAGGGGTACGAGGGCGGTTGCGACGAGCCTGGCAGAAGAAAAGCGGAGCCAGCAGAAGAAACGGGTCGGTGAGACGATGAACATCGTACAAGCATCAAAGGACCCAGCGTGGGTTGGAAGAAATGATCAACAGCCAAGTGCCAGGGCGCCTGTGGCAGATCTGTCAACGAGAAACATCCGCTCCAGGTCCCGAACGGGCGTGCAATGGAACACCTCGAGAGCACCTTTGATACTCTGGCCCTACAATACACCACGGTCATACCTTTTGGACGGAAAGGATCTTGCCGTGAATCTCGAATACTTCGCCAGATGTGCTCGCTGTGACGACCTTATCGGCGGATGAAACCTCCTCAAAGGTAATAAAGGCAAAGCCTCTGGAAACGCGGCTGTGGGGATCGTAAACAATGTTGCATTTTTTGATCTGCAAAGCAATGGCTGGTCAATCGGGAGTATGCCACTGTGCAAGCAGGATTCTGGCGGTGGCGGAACGCCAAGGGACCAGTGGGGTGTGAGGGCCCTCTGCATAAATGCGAGCATAAAGGCGCACCAGGGCAGGCCATCGCACGGGCACTCACCGGACCAAACTTATGGAATATGCCCTCTAGGTCTTCCTCGCGGGTGCGCTGCGAAAGACCGCTGATAAACAGGTTGTTTCCAGGGTTCTGGGTGTCGGGGCTTATGGCGAGACAGAGTCGTTGGCAGGCCCGAGAAAGGCAGTTTGGAGAGCAACCAGTGATCGCGAAATGGCATGGCAGCGTAGTCGCATTGGGTGAGTGATCTGTCCGCTTGCAGCGCGAGGCGCTGTCGGGCAACGTGGGCCTCGGCTTTCATCGCGTGCAGTGAGATAGCAGAGAGCGTGGTATAGGCAGCACTCGATCGTCCGCACAAGGACGAGTGGTCGAAGCTGGTTTGGATGTTGAGGTCCCCCCGTAACATTGAACGGATTCATTTCTCCCGCTGGACAGAAACCCCGACATTGTTGGCAGAATGGGGCAGCACTTTGTGGGAAGATAAAACGCGATATACCTGCTTGCCCTTTCAGATTGGCGGTGTGTGGGTGATTTGGAGCGTCCTCGCTCAGAAAACCCGCCATGTTCATTTTGGTTGTCCGGAGAGGTCGAGTGAGGGTAGGCGTTTGCCGAGACATCGAGCTGGGGCTGCTCCTCGCTAGAGTCTGAAGAGTGTCGATAGAACAAGCAGCTGGGGGTTATTCGCTACTTCAGGGCACAGGTAGTGACTTGAAATCAAGCCGCGGCGATGGTGGGAGTGAGCGGCAGTGCGCAGACGGATGCGAATGTATGTGTAGAGATGGATAGTGGTGGCGATGGCGATGACGATGGCGACGGCGATGGCGACGGCGATAGCGATTGTGGTGTGGACGACAATGCAGACGACGATGACGATGACGATGGCGGCGATAGTGACGGCGACGGTGACGGCGATGGCGATGGCGATGGCCACAGGGCTGTGGATGAGCGGACGAAGGCGGCAAGTGGTCGGCTGATCGACTTCTTACAGTTGGCCTCTGACATGGCTCTTGGAAGTTGAAGCAACGTTCGGGAGAGGTGGAGATGCGGAACTGAGGCAACCGACTGAGCTGCGACAGAACAGAGAGAGATCTGGTCGCGCCGACACGGATATGATCTGCGGATGCGAGCGGGGCAGATGCGGGCAGGGCCGATGCGAACCGGCGACAGCGGTGACAATTGCGAGATCTCGCCTGGACGGATCCCGTGACGCCCTCTGGCCGGGTGTGGCTTGCGGCCAGCCACGCCTCGATCAGGCCCGCGCCACAGCCCCGTCCAGCCAGGCGAGATTCGCCCTCCGAGACTCGTCTGCGTTGGGGATGCAACACAGGACATGGCACGGCATGGCAGCGCACAGCAACGCACGGCAACGCACGGCATCAGCGTCGGGTCTCGGAGCTAACGATGTGCAATTCACAATGTATTGCCGAGAGCGACAACGCTGTCCAAGCCCACAAGTGCAGACGAGCGCAGGCTCACTCCATATCCATGTCCTCGTGGCCAGGCAGGGTGGGGAAATAGCGTCCGAAATCATACGAGTCGTTCGCCGAGCCCTCTTCTCCCGGATCATCGGTAGGGATGTGGCCGATGCCGCGTCGCTCACGTTTGCGCCTATTCTTGAGCAACTTCTTTTGGTCGCGGTTGGACTGCAGGTTGATTTCTTTCTCGGATGCCGAGAGCATGGCCGAGACTGAGTTGGCGGCAGTCTCTTGTACCTTCTTAGGCACTGAGATGTTGCGTAGGAGGATCTGGGATTGGCCGGCAGCCGGTTTGGCGGCGGTGTCATCATCCATATCCTCATCATCCATCTCATCATCATCATCGCCATCATCGTCATCATCATCATCATCATCCTCTCCTCCGTCCTCGTCGTCAAAGTCTTCATCGTCACCATCGTCATCTTCGTCCTCATCCATCCTACAATGACAACACGATGATATCAGTGAGCATGAGATCGTGGTCTGCGGTAGAAGCAGAGCAGCAGCAGCAGCAGCAGAGCAAGTGCGAGCAAGGGAGGGAGTCCTTACTCTTCGTCGTCCCCGTCCAGGTACTCTCCGGCTTCGTCTTCCAGCTCAATTGCAGTGGGATTGCTGGGCTGCATGGTCAAGAACCGCTGCTGATGATCGCCCTTGGCCTTGACACTCGAGAGTACATCCTTGCCCTCCACCTCAATGATCTCCGGCAGCTGGAACTCGGCACTCCAGGACTGAACAACGGCACTCGAGACATGTGTATCAACCGCTGGGCCTGTGGCTGGGGGCACAGTATAGAACGGAATACGGCCCGAATTCCAGTCCTGCAGGATCGAGCGGGCGGCTCCGTCGATGTTGGGGATACCTCCCTGCAATGAAGCCATATCATATACCTTCAACAACTTTGGCCTTGCAAAGCTTCCCTCCCAAGCTGCTCTCCAAAGCACCACATGAAACCTGCAAGCCTGACTGTCGACGCATATGCCTTTGGATTGAATTGGACAGGATAACTTACCCTCTTCAGTTTGCCGCGCTGCTTGGCGACGAAGAGCAGGAACTCTTGTGTTGACTGGAAAGACGGAATCTGATACATGAGCATCAGCTGCTCCTTCTTACATCGCGAAACAATAAGCTCCACTGGAAAGATGTCACAAACGGAGGCAGAGATGAGGTGGGTCATGTGAGCATGGGCACAATGGCGTGCTGAGGGCATATCGAAAGCGGCGGCGCAGTCCATTTCGGATGAGAGAGAGATGGGCTTGCGATCGCTCCAGGGCGGGACAAGGTCATCGGAGGGGAAGGTCCCATCGGAGGACTCTGGATGAGAGTCGCTGTGCAGAAGCCAGAGCCACACCAAGAGAGCGAACGGGACTTGGTGTCACTTCACTCACCAGGGGCGATCGGATCCTCCAGCAATTCGACCTTGACACAGTTACGGAGCAAGACTTCGGCTCGATCGTTCTCGCCGGTGCTGCGGCTGAAAACGATTCCCGGACAGTCCAGAAGCTTGATATTCTTATCGAGGGAGATCTCCTGCATGGATTTGGTCACGCCAGGAGTCGATCCGACACCGCAGACTCGGGATCGCTTCAACGAGTTGATGACACTCGACTTGCCAACGTTGGGGAAACCGACGACGCCAACCGAGATCGAGGTCTTGATGTTGGCATTTCGGCAATAATTTTTCAAAAGCTTGATAAGGTTGTCCGCACCTGCCAGCAAGCAAAGGTCTCGCGTTGAGGACTGGGGTCACAGCACCCGACAATATCCTGCCAGCCTCGATAGCAGAGCGCAGTCTTACCCAAACACTCGCTGCTATTGAGCAGATTCTGCGAGGCCACATCAACACCGACACTAGAATGACCGAGATTGCTACGCTGGGCCTGTGTCGAGGCCTTGAATGCCACTGTCGGGAACTCGTTGCGAAGGTATTTGAGCCACTGCTCAACGACCTCACGCGGAACCAGATCTGGCCGGATTGCAAATATTGGTGTCAGAGCAATGGCATATATGCATAGGTACGTCCAGCACACCCCAGCACACCCCAGCACACCCCAGCACGCGACCATACGGGAACCAAATGCCCTGCATGTTTCCCAGCCCGTAGGACATACCAATCTTGTTCAAGATGAGGATGATTCTCTTGCTGATGCCCGAGTTGATGATCATCTCCTCAATCTCTTTCGTTCGGCAGCCAAGTGGATCTCGAGCATCAAGCACCTCCAGAATAACATCGGCGCTCTCGACAACCTTTCTGAACTCCTTGTAGTACGCCTTTCGCGAGTTGTCTTTCGAGGTGACAGCGGCCTCGTCGAGAGTGTGCACTGCGTCAAGGCCTGTCGAGCCCTCGTCACCAAAGGCCTTGCTGCGGCGAGCTGCATCACGAGCGAGGTTGGCAAGAGCAACCTGGTCGGAGGTGCGCCCTGCCTTGCGAGCTTCCTTTTGCAGTAGCTTGGCTTCCTCCGACTTGAAAAGAACGAATGTCAGAGAGCGATCTCGGTTTCAGATAGCAATCGTTGCCAGCATGCCATGTGCGGGCGGAAAGCGCCACAAGAGCCTGGGGAGGGAGGGGCACCGAGGCAGCAAGGCAGCGATACACCGAGGGTCGAAATGGAACAGACTGGACTGAGATAGCCACCTTGCGCTTTTGCTCCTCGATCTGAGCCAGGAGTTTGTCCTTGAGGGGGAATAGGTTGGGAATTCCGGGGTCCTTCTTGGACTCTGTCAAGAACGGGCGAGGAAGCATTAGGGACCCATCTCTGTCCGGCAGACACCATCGACTATCGTTCGTCTCAAAGTCGACCATCTGGAGCCAACACAGCATTCTTTGGATGCATACTCTTCATAGGCACAGGGTTCTTCTTGGCATCTTTGCGGACCTTTCTCCGGTGCTCGGACACCTTTTTTTGGATTTTGTTGCGCTGAGACGACGAGACTCGCTTGCTCTTGCCCTCTGGTCAACGACGAGCCGCGGCGGCCCAAGCCAGGAAGCGACATGTTAGAGAATACGCATATCTGTGCTCGCTGGGCAGGCGGGCTCGCACCATGCTTCGCCATATCAAGGAGCCAGTTGTCGGAGCATATGGTGCGTCCGGCCCGGCAGCATGCTTACTCTTTGGCACCATTGTCGAGGCAGGTTTGCTGCAGATGCGGTTGCGGTTACGGTTGCGATTGCGGTTGCGGTTACGGTTGCGATTGCGGTTGCTGGGAGCGGGGCAGCCAGAGCCTTTGGCGTGCGGAGATGCGACAGAGGCCCTGGCGAGCAACAAAAAAAATCAGGGTTAATTAATTGGGGCCGAGGCAGACTAGGGCTGGCTAGGGTTTTGGGGGGAAGGGCTGGCGCTGCCACAGCACCCCCGGCCCGTGGCTGGCCACACTGCGGCGCTCTCCCTGGCGGCTGCCTGGCTCGGGCGCCTGGGCAATCTCCTCCCTCGTCGTCCATCTTCCGCCATCGCAACCACCACAATCCACCACCACAATCCGCCGCATCCACCATGGCCGGAATGAAAACCATCATCGGCCTGGCGTTCCTGCTGGCCTGCGGAACGCTGCTCGTCATTCTGTCATGCGCCCTCTACAGGTACGAGTGGCCATTGGGGTCGAGCGCGCCGACGGGCACTGTCCTGGTTGCCTCGTCCGGCGAGTCGCCGTCCTGGGCATCGAGCAATCTCTGGCTAAAGCCTCCTGTCCAGGAGTGCCATCGACTGAAGGCAGTCGCATGCGTTTCGTGTGGATACCGCTTTGCCCAAGGATCGCCCTTTATCGCGAGGTCTAAAATACCGCGATGTTTGCTCTGTCCTGGCCATGCTACTCGACGACCGCCACCCATGGCTGCTCTGCCCTCGGCCCTGTCCACCTGCCGGCTCGGCAATACCGATCAAATCCACCACAAATTGGGCCCTTGGACGATGCGTCCCATCTTGCTTGGCGCCACCACGGTCGTCGCGGGCACTGTGTGGCTGCGCTGATTCGATACCGCTCGCCGCCGGTGCTCCAGCAACTGGCTCCCGTTGCTGGTCGTGCTGACCTATGCGCTGGCGCCTATACCGAACATGATCTGCAAGCGCATTGGCGGAGGCGATTTCATGACGGGGGAGAACAGGTATGCCGACGGTCCAACGACCCCAAGCCCACAAACGCCTCTCCATCTGCCCCGCCGCTAACACCCATCCGCCTCTGTGGGAACTGGCCGCAGAGGAGTTCTTGAAACCGGATACTTCATCACCAGCTTCTTGATCGTTTCTGGATTCGGTATGATGTCTCTCTATACTAGTGGACGACGAATGTTGAGCCAGACCGACGAGCCTTTGCCATCCCATGAGGAATCCATGCATGGCCGATATACAGTTGTAGTTCTGACCAGCAATCGCATATCCACATGGGCTACCCCCCCCCCGTAGGCATTCCGTTTGTGTTGGCCCATGCCGGAAAAGTAAGTAACCGTCTCGGCAACGCCTCTGCGCGCCGCATTGCCCGATCACTGCAGCACACTCGGACTGACACATGCTGTCCCATGTTGCCAGATCACGGTCCCGGCCATGATCCTGTCATTCTCGGGTGGATTGATAGTGTATGCCACCATTCTTGGATACGGTGAGATTGCATGGCTTATCCACGGAGTCGATCCGAGCGGGATCCGCTCGGCTTGAACGGCCGGAAACGGCGGTGGACGCCATGTCCGCTTGTCGGTCCCCGTCCGACCGGTCGGCAACAGCAACACCGTGAGTGACGGCCGCTAACCGACGAAATCGATCCTCAGTCCACTTCTTCGTGACCGTAGACGAGCCCTTCTAGGCCCGTGTGGCATCGATACAGCCGGCGCGCTGCATGTTTTGGTCATTCGACTGCACATGCACCTCTTTCAGCGACAAGCGAAAAGCATATGTCCTGCAACTCCTCCAGGATTGTTGTCTGTACGCAGCGAGATGGGATCAGACCTCTTATCAATCCGATTTTGTAGCCAGAATGTCCTCTGGGCTAAGTGCCTGGCCAATAACAAACATCGTAGTGGATCAGACCAGCCCACTCACCCACCTCCCTGGTCGGCGTCCATCGCATCCCGCTGGACAACGAGCCATAGCCCGCAGTTGCGCACCGAGAGTGGACGAGCAAAGGGAGACTGGTCTGCCCATGCCCATCGAGTCTGCGCCAGTCCACCAGCGATTGTGGAACAGGCCTGGCTCAGACAACCAGTGTGGACAAGATCGCTGACGGACCAGCGCCAGCCCGGACGGCCGATCTCCCACAGCCCGAGTGGATTGCGCATCCGTGGAGGACGCCGGCCACCCAGGATATAGCCGGCGCTTGCATCTGGTCTTGATCCCCGTACTGTTCTGGCGGTGGTCCGTCCCTCCGAGCGATGGAAACCAGACTTGCTCCGACCCGGAGGCGACTCGTCCGTGCGCCCGAACCTCCGCAACAATATAAGCCTGGCCGTGAGCTCAGACCTCCCGCTCCCAGACCAAGACGAACAGCGACGTCCTCGATTCGCTCTGCCGACGAGCTTTCCGACACGCCTGTCTGTCTCGATAGACCCACAACGTCAGTTGGCCGAGGCCCCCTCCAAAGACACTTTTGCGGAGCATACGTCAAAGCTCGACCGAACATCTGCAGCCAATGTCTGCTCGCAACCCATCTTTCAGCCCAACAGAGAATGGCCTCGAGGCCGGGAACCACAGCTATTACTCGGCACCCGCTGACCAGCCCTATGCATACATGCGTCGCCCGTCGGCCAAAAGCCCATTCATCCGTCCCGAGCGAGCACCAGGGCCGATCAAGAGCCTGGTGCGCGACGAAGCCCGGGCCCAGGCCGTGGGAACAGAGGACCCCAGTTGGCAGGGTAGGTGGTTCTCTAGCACGGATGTGAGTTTCTTCCCGCCGAGACTGACGTCAGATTCCTTGCTGTACTGCTCGCTGCACAATCCAAAATGCAGCCCAGATGGCGGACCAGTACTTTGGCTCAAGCGACAAGATCCCAAACTCGACTTGGACGTGGGCAGCCCGATATGCCACCCTCCCGTTCTCGTCGGCGATGCTGGCCAAAATGAACCATGGCAAGATGACGGAGCTTCCGTCTCAGCAGGCCTGGCGGGAAAAGGTTGGCACGGCCTTTGCACATACTGAGAAAGGCACCGGTCATAGCGATCAGCGGCGACTCTGGACTTGAACGACTGGGAGGGAATCGCCTGGCCGGCATGTCGCCTTATTCGCACAAGCTACATGCATCTCTGGCCACTGACCATCGTCTGAAACTCTCTACTCAGGTGACGTTGTGCATCATCATTGCCGGCATGATGTGTTGCATGGGCTTTATGACCTTTGGTCTCAAGCCCGCACTCTGTCCCGACGATGGCCAGGACGTGTATACGCACACGTTCTTTGACCCAAAGGATCACACATCGGTCCTCTACAACGACGACGTGGTGGTCTTTGGGAACATCTACTCCTTCAGCGACATGTCCACTCTGCTGGCTTCAACTATTTTGGTCAATCTAACGGCGGACTGGCACGGCCAGGACCTCACGCAGCTGTTCAAACCCGCCACGGATCTGTGTTCGGACTACATCAAGATCGATCCCGCTCTATGCAGCGTCCCAAACCCGTTTCCGCTGTCGCTGCCTCTCCAGCCAGCCAAGGGGATGCCCTGTCCCAGCATCAGCATCTTGTCTGCTCTTCGGCCCAAAGGAAGGCTTGCCTTTGATCTATCCGAGGTGATCTCCCATACTGCACCGCCACACATACTGACGGCCTTCAATGGGCATGTCTTGAACCTCACGCAGTACTTTGCCCGAAACAAGTTTCTGAGCAACTACACCTCCATCGAAACCGAGCTCGAGTACATTGTCGGAAAGGACGGAACCTACGGCATGGCTCAGAGCCGCGACAGACTCAAAGCCGTCATGTGCCTCCAGCAGCTGTACATGGTCGGCTATGTGCAGCAACCAACGGCCGGCTGCGCCGCCTCCTTTGCAATCGTGACCATCGTATCGATCATTGTGGTGGGAACGGTCATGGCCCGTCTGATAATCGCGCTCATGTTCCACTGCTTTCTGTCCAAGAAGATGACATCCAAATATGCCACCTCGAAGCGAGGGCGCAGCCAAATCCCAGACCAAGACAAAGAGCCCTACGTGATATGCATGATTCCATGCTACTCGGAGGGCCGAGAGGGCATTGGCGGGACTCTTGAGTCGCTCTGCAATGCAAAGTATCCCAATGCCAAGAAGCTGTTCTTCTTGATCGCGGACGGAATCATTTGTGGACAAGGAAACGAAAAGCCCACGTCCGAGATCTGCAAGGAGCTCTTCACTATCGACCCAGAGCTCACCGTGGAGCCCAAGAGCTACGAATCCAATGCCGTGGGCAAGAAGAAGCACAATATGGCGCAAGTGGTATGCTTGTTGTTTGTTGCTATTGTTTGGCGCGCAGGGGCTGATTTGGATGGGACGTTGCAGCCCATAGCTTTGCCGAGGCTGTGGCTTTGCGACCATGGTCTCCAGGGGGCGGGACCGCTGTTGCATACATTAGGCTTTACCCTGACGCTCTTGGCATCGTTCATCCATCAAACCGATCACACCGATCAAACCGATCACACCGATCACACCGATCACACCGATCACACCGATCACACCGATCACACCGATCACACCGATCATATCGATCACACCGATCGTGTTCCTCTCTTCTGCTGTCTCCGCTGTACTTCCGCTGCACATCGATGCTGTATCGCAGTATGCCGGCAAGTACAAAGACGTGCCCACAATTCTCGTTGTCAAGTGCGGAAACAAGGACGAATGCGAACAAGCCAGGCAATCTGATATTGGCAAAGTCAAGCCCGGCAACCGTGGCAAGCGGGACTCGCAACTGATCCTGATGAAGTTTCTGTCGAGGCTCGAGTTCAAAGACCGCCTGACAGAGTTGGACTACGACATGTACTCCAAGATCCAAGCTGTTGCGACCAGTCCGTTCAAATATGAAATCATCTTGATGGTGGATGCCGACACAGTGGTTGATTCTGCGTGTCTTGGGCACATGATCGACGCCATGAATGCCGATCCGCATGTGATGGGGCTCTGCGGCGAGACACAGATTTCGAACAAGTCCGCGAGCTGGGTCACTTCCATTCAAGTCTTTGAGTACTACATCTCCCATCACCTTGGCAAGGCCTTTGAATCGGTCTTTGGTGTGGTCACCTGTCTCCCGGGGTGCTTTTGCATGTACCGTATCCGATACCGAGGTGAAGCCCAGCCGGTTCCGCTGATCATCAACAACCACATTGTGAGCGAATATGCTGCCGACGACGTCGACACGCTTCACCGCAAGAATCTGCTCCTGCTGGGCGAAGACCGCTTCTTGACCACGCTGCTCCTCCGGATGTTTCCGAAGAAGAAGATGATTTTTGTTCCGGAGGCGACGTGCTCTACCGAAGTGCCAGACAACTTCAAGACGCTGTTGTCGCAGCGTCGGCGGTGGATCAACTCGACAATTCACAATCTCTTTGTGCTGATGGGCGTCAAGGATCTGTGCGGCATCTTTTGCTTCAGCATGCAGTTTGTGATAGCGGTAAGTGTTCGTGGTATGGAAACCGCTCCCCGAGACAGCACAGAGGAGTAAATACCGGGCAAATACTGCCCGGTTTTTGGATCTTTCGATGGATGTGTTAGTACGCTCTGTGACATAGCCGAGACACCCGATGCGACTCGTTAAAGCGAGAGTGTTTGATGCACCGGCGGAGCCAATCGACTCGGCGTCCGCTGTGTCAAGCGTCGTTCAACTCACCTCCTCGCTCTTCACTCTTCGCTGTCCACCTCCCCCCCCCTGCATGGTGCTCTTTAGCTCGAGTTAGTGGGAACACTGATTCTGCCGGCAGCGATATGCTTTGCAATCTTCTTGATTCTATCGGCGATGTTTTCTGGCAAGGCCGATCCGACGCCGCTGATTCTGCTGGCCGTGACCCTGATTCTGCCCGGAGTGGTTATCATCGTTACGGTGCGGCAGTTTGAGTATCTCATGTGGCTCGGAATCTACATTCTTGCACTCCCGATCTGGAACTTTGTCCTGCCAATGTATGCCTTCTGGCATTTTGACGACTTTTCGTGGGGTGAAACCCGCAAGGTCAACGGCGACACAACCGGCGGCGACCACTCCAACAGCGGCTCTGGGATGCATGACCCAACCAATATTCCGTCGCGCACGTAAGTCTGGTGAACAGCGATTGTGGCGAGTGCAGATTTTGCCCGGCGACTCTGTGGAATGGGTACAGAGCTTGCGACAATCGTCGGCAATCGTCGGCATCAATAGGGGGCCGCATTGCACCGATTCTTTGACCGGAGAGTTGCTTCTCACCGATATGGCCCTGCACTTGTCGATTTCAGGCTGAAAGAATGGCTGACGCTCGATGGCAAGTTCAATGACGGATACCATACGCCTTCGGTCCTCCTATCCTCTATGGGAAATCAGCGAAACAGCTCGTTCCTCCGCGAGATGTCCAGTATCAACCCGTCGCCGATCCTTGCACCGCAGCGGCCAAACTCCAACTCGCACACGCAGATTCCAGTCGGCAATACACAGCCCCAGCTTTCTCGGCAGTCACGAAACTCATACTCGCAACGCCGCTCCGGCACGCAGCCTCGTCTATCGTTCCCGTCATCGGCACAGCTTTCGGACCTGAGAGAGCCTGGTCCTGTCTCTGCTTCACCTGTGCCGTACACCGAAAGTCATCAACCAAGCCCGCAGCATCTGACGTTTCCGCAGCAGCCGTACCAGCAACAAAACCAGCAACAGTCAAAACCATTGTTCGAGCCCCAGTACCCCTCAACTTTGCCCCTGCGTCCTCCCAGAGCAAGGCAGACAACACCCTCGCCGCGATACTCAACCAATCTCGCGGACCAACACACAGTCCCGGCCGATCGTGCTGCCGAGCCTGCATGGCTCCGACCGGCAACGACCTTGGATCAAACTTTTGCCTTGTACCCGACTCAGGCCCTGGAATATGCGCACGCCCAGGGTCATCAGGGAGGATATGCCACCTTTAGTGGATACCACGGCGGCACACCCGGAACTGGGGCGGCACCGCCTGCCATCCCAGCCAACGTCATCCCTCCGACGAGCTATACTCAACACGCAGGTACAGACCAGGCTCCGCGCATAGCGGTTGTCATTGGCCGGGAAGAGTTGTTATGGACAGGAGCTCCATCGGTATGCATACTGGTGTGCATACCGGTATCTAAACCTGGTGCTGACCGACTCTTATTCCCAACTCATTGATGCTTGATTCCTAGATCTCCGTCTCTCCCAGCCCAGTAACCCCCCGGTGTGGTCGCTATGGGATACGGCCGCCGCGATCAGCAGGCCAGTGTCGTCACTGTTCTCGACCACCCCTGGCCGTCCCGTCAAGAAAGGACCTCTGCCCGCTGTCCCTGTGCAGGACCTCGAAAACAACGACACCCGTCCAGGCGGTAGTCATTTTGGTCATTTTGGTGGTCGGGAGTCCGCGCCCACTGCTCCTGGAGGAAAGCAAAACGAGGACGGTGCCGAGACAGTGAAGCCCAAGGCCCATAATCCACGACGGGGCCGCGGCCGTGGTCCATCGGCAATCGAGCTAGCGCAGGAATGGGACGGCGAACAGACCGTCCGGGCCAAGAAAGCAAATCCTCGCTCGGCACTTGGGAACTGACCGCTGCAACCCAAGGATCGCTGCACGGGATCCAGAAACTCGAATGGGCCGATCCAGCCCTGTCCACACAGATATTGGGATGCGTGGGAATCTGTCGTGCGAGGATGTGCTGTTCATCTCGGGTATATGAATCAATGCCCGCACCCCATGCCATATCCAAAGCCGCATATTCACAAACCGAAAACGAGTCACTTTGTTTCGAAGGCCGTCGGGCCACTCTCTCCAGGATTACAGCCAATCCAATAAAATATGTTATTGCCTCAAAACATCGCGTGCTGACCATGACCATTCAGCGATCCGATTCTGGATCTGAATCAAGGACGTTTTCTCGCACAGATGGCTCCCCGCAAGCGAAAGGCACCACACTCCCACATCGACACAGGAGATCGACCGAGTGCATTCAAGACCAAGCCAACGAAGACAAAGAGATTGCCAACCAGGATGAGAAACAGTCGCATGGCTTGCTCACTGGAGCCTGTCTCGTTTCTTTCTGGATATACTGATGAATACACTTTGGTCGGCTTGTCACCATCATCGGAGAGTGTGTCCGATCGCCAGAGGCCTACCATATGCAATGGAATCGATCACCTCGGCGGCCCTCGCTCAAAGCAGGTGTCCTCGCTTCAGAATGAGTTCGTTGCAACCGCCGCAGCACACATTGGACTGCGGGCTCGATTGAGACACCGATACGAATCACACCGCCATAGTGAATCTCTGGCGAGACCGGGCCGAGCCAACAATAGCAGCGCTTGACGGCGCCGCCCGGCCGCCCTCGATCATGGCAGCGGCAATGGCAGGGGAAACGGCAATGGCCTTGGCGGTGACGACACCAGCGGCCGAAGGGCGAGCCAGCCGGGATAATGATAATGCTCGTCGCTGCTCGGTGCTCCGCCCCCGGCTCTATTCCACCTGGGTCTTTGGATCTCGATCCCCACACCATAAAGCTTACACCTGCTCAACCAACGACTCGAGCCCCTCTCTCGGCCCCCCTCTCTCCAGCAGCATCAAGCGACCAAAACAGCGCCTCGGGACCGCCATTTGTGCCTGCTAGCCCGGCTTCGTTCGTCCATCCATCTACATATCCATCCCGCGAGAGCAAAAAAAGCGAGACCGACCGCCGAGACCGAGCGGACCCGCGAAAAAGCCCGCCCCTGGTCGTTTTTCGTTCTTGGAATCCATCCATCCATCCATCCATCCATCCATTTGCTTGCCCATCCAGACCAGCCCATCCAGACCACCCCAGCCCACACCGCATACCACGTCGACGGAACGCACCGCAAAGCACATCGTCGATCCTCTTGTGTAAGCAACACGTATATTGGCCTGCCGATCCGCTTTCTTGGCCGTTGCTCTCGAGGCACACCTCCCTGCTCCATCCATCTTGCCAACACGCTTGGCGGGCCCTCGGATTCCACCACTATTACCTCCATCCTTGGTTTCAATCCACCCCACCCCACCCCACCCCCGGAGGTGCGAGAGGGACGGCGACAGTGCCAGAGTCGAGGAGACACCCTCTGGCTCCCCAACGGTGGCAGCATCCCGCCGCCGACGCATCGCACCCATTACCCAAGCACCCGGTCACTCTAGCCTCCCCCCCCTTCTGCCCTTGAAGCTCTTTGGTGTAGAGCCATAGAGCGTTGCTTGCGGTGATTTCTTCACAGCGAGGAGCTGTCCCGTTTCCCATCCGCCTCTCCCCACTTGCCGAGGCGCTGCAACCACCCCTCTCTCTGGTGCGCCTTCCTCTGCCACTCGAGGCGTTTGTTTTTGGCTCCGGACGCTAAATGCGTTCCCGTTCACTGTGCGTCGGTAATGAGGCCCCTTGGCTTCCGCCCACCATTCTTCGGAGCTTGGTGGGTCTGACGGTGGCTCGATCGTATTGGAAACTCATCAATATCTCACCATGTTTCGTGCTCTTTGACTTCTAATGTGCACCTTGCCGATGTGTCGTCGGCTGACACGAACCCCTTACCAACCGCAACCGCAACGACGACCGCATCTGCAACTACAACCACGATACTGATACCTCCCGGCAATGAAATCGACGGCGGTTGTGCAATCCATATCGGCCCTGCTTGCGCGTCGTATCTCCTATTTGGTGTTTTAATTGTGGTTGTGTGTCTGTGTGGCTGTTTTCGTTGAACTATGCCGGGGGGTTTACTAGAACCAAAGCAGCAGCAGCAGCAACGCGGATACTCAGGACCTCGGACAACCATTGTTCTTTTCTCTGGTGCTGATCAAGACATACTCGCGTCAGCCTCAATCAACTATCCGACACATTCTCAGCGATTCGACTGCATAACAAAAAATGGGCAACAACGCCAGCGCTTTGGACGACATGGTCAACTCTTCGAACTGTAAGTGTACTCTTCCCACAGCGGTGGACAATCAAGTGGAGGGAAATGGAAGGGGAAGGAGAGGACGAAACAGGCCGACGTGATGATGGAAATGTAAATGAGTTGGAGAAAATGGTACAGGACCAACCACGAACGGTTGATGAGGTGGTGCTGTCCCACCCGAACGCCCAACTTCTATGTGACTGACTATTCTCTTCATATGTCCCCGTATCCCCAACTGGCCACGGCTCTAGTCTCGGCCGAAGGTGAGGCTCCTCACGGCACGTCCTGGATCATCGTGGCGCTGGCTTGGACTCTTGGCCCCCATGAATGCGATGGCAGAAGCAAGAAAACATCTTCTCTTCTCGTGCACACCTTGCCCCATTCTGATCATGATGGGCCGTTCTTCCTCCGCCTCCCTTCCCGCTTTGACAGAGATTCAGCGGCTGTACAAGAGGTTTTTGAAGATGGACAGGGATCGCAGCGGCAGCATCGACAAGGAAGAGTTTTTGGCCATCCCCCAGATTTCAAGCAATCCCCTGGCACAGCGTCTCCTGGCTGTGTTTGACGTGGACGGCTCCGGCGACATTGACTTCAAAGAGTTCATCACGGGCCTGAGTGTCTTTTCCGCCAAGGGCAACAAAGAAGAGAAGCTGAAGTGTACGTATGGCAAAGTGCTCGAGATGAATGGCCGAAAGAGGGTGGGGCTACTGCAAGTGGTTGGGGAGGGGAGACGGCGCAAGGGCATAGGGTTGGAACAGTGGAAGGCGAAAGAGGTGGAATGGTGGATGACCAAAGAGGTGGAATGGTGGATGACCAAAGAGGTGAAACGAATGGCGCCGGATGATATTTCCAAGCCGCAGTGAACTGGTCCCAACCAACGGCTGGGCCTCGACTCCTGCCTGTCGATGCTGATGCTGATGCTGACACTGGTGCTGGTGCTGATACTGGTGCTGGTGCTGATACTGACATGGTCGCTCTGCTATCTTGTTTTGCGTCGGCACTGCGACCCGGATTGGAACCAACGCTGGTCGGTCGGATCAAACGGAGCAGTTGCCTTCAGGGTGTACGACATGGATCGCGACGGATACATCTCCAACGGCGAGCTTTACCTGGTACTCAAGATGATGGTTGGCAATAACCTCAAGGAGCAGCAGCTGCAGCAAATCGTAGACAAGACGATCATGCAGGCCGACACGGACGGGGACGGACGAGTATCGTTTGAAGAGTTCATCAAGATGGTCGAGACCACCGACGTGGCCCGACAAATGACGCTGGACAGCGAGAGATTCTAAGCGGAGAATGGAGCCGGTGGAATCGCGTTAAAAGGCGGGCAGTTGCTGGAAGATCACTGAATGGGGCAGAGGGAGAGCCAACGACTATGACCGATGTGGGATACGCTGGGTCTGGTCGGCACTGTTGGTCGCTCGGCAGCGACCGGTCCGAAGCCCGGCCGCCGACGGCGCATGGCTCTTCTCGATATGCTGTTTGTTCATGATGGTTGGTTGCTACTGTTGTGGTTCGCTGTTGTTTTTTATGTCTCTTGTCCGCTCTGTCCTCGGTGCGTGCATATATCGCGGCTCGTTTGGCAGTCCACACAACCGCGGGTGGTGGATGGGTGACGGATGGCATCGACGATGGGCTGACAAACGAAAGGGTCCCACCGATACAGGCCCGCACACCATAGACGCACGGAGGCGTAATTTCGACACAGGCCGATAGCATTGGAGATACGGGCCGATGGCATTGGAGCCGCACCACAGGGCTTTGCCTGGGAGAGCGAGCAGCCATCGGCGTGTCATATTGTATTCGCAGAGAACAGCATCCCCCCCCCAAGAAGAGCACCACACACACACACCCCGAGACAGATGCGCTGTGGCGTGGTGCAATCAACCCAGGGAGAACGTTTGGCTGGCGCCACTGGATCTGCCAGTGGATGGACGGGAGACTGCTCGATCTGCTCGATCTGCTCAGGACAGCCAGGGACAGCCAGGGACAGCCAGCGACAGCCGGCAAGACGCAACGCAGCCAAGCGGGTGGCTCTCGGCGGCCAGGGCGCGGGAGGGGACGCGTTTTGCAGAACAGGGGGGTCCTCGACGGATGCAGGAGAGGGGCAGGTGGGCGGGGGGAGTTGAGTTATAATGCCAGAGGGGTAGTGCGGTCCGTGGATGGAACGGGGTGGAGCGGGCTGGTTGAGTGGAGGGAGGTGGTGCTGTTGGGTGGTGCTGTTTCGGATGTGCAGTCCAAGTCGAGCCGAGTCGATACGATGGAGACTCGACTCAGTCAGCAGATGCAACCCGATGGCCGCAGCCGACCACACCCGTATTTGCAGCGTTTGCCGCAGGGCCTGCACCAACGACGCTTCGAGCCGGCAGACACCAACGAGAGCCCGTGGCTGGTGTCGTCGTTCGTGCGGCGGTCAGCCTGTCCGACGAGCGGCGCTCATGCTGGGGGGGGGTGTTTGGTTTGGTTTGGTGGAGCTGTGATGGCTCGGGGATCTGCTTGGGACTGAATATATCCCCCCATATCCACATCCACATCCACATCCACATCCACATCCACATCCACATCCACATCCACATCCACATCCACATCCACATCCACATCCACATCCACATCCACATCCACATCCACATCCACATCCACATCCACATCCACATCCACATCCACATCCACATCCACATCCACATCCACATCCACATCCACATCCACATCCACATCCACATCCACATCCACATCCACATCCACATCCACATCCACCACAAGCTGTCCCCTCACCGCAACAGCCGCGTTCTCCTGCATCGGTGGCTCTGGCCTCCTGCGCGTGGCTGCGCGGTGCGGGTGCTGCAGGGCAAGGAGCACAGTCGCTTGTCCCCCCTCCAGCCAGGCGGTTGACCAGCATCACCCAACCGACGGCTATGGTGTGTTTGGTTTCCAATTTGGGTGGGGGCTGTTAGAGGCCCTTGTCTGTGATGGGTGTCTGTGCTCACCCCTCCCACGACAGCGCCGACAGGAGGGGCGGCCCCACCGACAGTGGGCATGGGGGGAGAGTGCCGGCAAGCAGGGGCAGGTCAGCAGGGGCGAGCTGCGAGCGAGAGCCGCTGCCGCCGGTGGATACGCTGCTGCCGAGCGGTTGTCGTTGCTGCTCCGGGTGGTGCTATGCTCGAGCCAGCGAGGCCAAGCAATCCCTCCCCAACAAGCAGGCAATCCCTCCCCAGCAAGAGGCAATCCCTCCCCAGCGAGCAGGCAATCCCCATGCAGCAAGAGGCAATCCTCATGCAGCAAGAGGGCAAGGGACGGCATTTCAAAGCATGGATCGAGGGCAAAGGGGCAGTCCCCGGAAGAAAGGGACGAGCGCGGCCCATGGGGGCGGCGGCAGCCACAGGCCATGGGCGGATGCAGAATCCTTCGGGGGGCAGCCAGTGGCACGCAGCACAAGCGATGGGTGTGCGAGGAGGACGAGCAGGGGACAGACAGAAAACAAGAGGGGGACAGCGAGAATAGACAGGGGACAGAGGAAGACATCGAACGGCGCTGTTTTAACAATTAAAATCATGGTAGTATCCCAGAGCAGCTAACACTTCAGAGCAGCTAACACTCCAGAGTAGCTCACACATCGGCAGTGCTGCCAATCAATCAAAGACAGACAGCATGACCACGGCCCTTTGCGCCGCGCGGACAAGCGCACCCTCCTTGGTGTGGCCGCGCCGTGGGTTGCACTGTTTCGCTGCGGTGTGGGTCTCGGCGGCTGCCCGGGGCGGCCGCGGTCTCCTTGTCGGCATGTCCACGCGCACGGGCCTCCTGCATCGTCCTACCTGCGGGGGAGCATTGGATGCTTGGTTCTGAGCGCCTATTCAACACTGCGACTGCTCAACACTGCGTAACTGCTCGACACTGCGTAACTGCTCGATACTTAACCAACACTCAACTACCACTTAACTAATACTTAGCTAATACTTAACTAATACTTAACTAACACTCGACTAACACCAATCCACCATCCAACCAACACTTATCCACCATCCCACCAACACTTATCCACCGTCCAACCAACACTTAACCAGTTAACACATCGCACCCGCACCACCACCGTTACTCTGCCCGCCCCTTCACCCGCGCACGTTCGCCGTCCGACCGCGCCGTGTGTGTGTGCCAGGAGTGTCCTCCGTCGCCCCGCTCTCGCCCTGGCCCCCTCGCTTCCCCCTCTCGCCCCTCCCGGCCTCGCCCCGGCCGCTTGCTTTTCTGGGTCTTCGTCCGCCGGTCCTCCTCCGTCTGCATCTGTTGTCCTTGCTGGCTCCCCTCCCCTCCCCTTGGCCCGGCCCTGTCGCCCTGCCGTCCAGCTCCTCTCCCTCCCTCTCTATCCCCCTGCTCCTGGCCACGCCTTCTGTTTGGCCCTTTGGTTCTATTTCCCTCCGCTTGCCTCCGCTTGCCTCTGTTTGCCCTGTTTGCCTCTGTTTGCCCTGTTTGCCCTGTTTGCCCTGTTTGTCCTGTTTGCCCTGTTTGCCCTGTTGGCCTCTGGCTCTTCGGCTCTCTGCTATTTATATCGGCGCCCGTCTTGGACCCAACTTACCCACCTTCCCATACGCCGTGGCCTGCATCCGAGGCTCCTCTGCTTGCTCGCTCGCTCGTGCCCCGTCGGCTGCCCCGAACCTGCCCAGCGGATTCTTCTTGTCCCGGCGAGCCCAACTCTCGTTCAGGGCTTTCTCATCGTCCGCCATCGTAAACACATCTCCATCGGTAGGCACCCACGCTCTCTCCTCACTTGCTCTGCTTTCGCTTTCGTTGCTGGTCTGTTCCGTTCGGATCGCCAAGTGCCATGTCCTGTCCTCGTCGCTGTTTTGACAGCCCCCCCCCAGTCACTCTGGACATGTGCCATGCTCCGCTGTCTCCACCTGCCAATCATCAGCCTGGCACACCATCTGTGTCCAGCATCTCTGTCCAGCATCCATCTATACCCATCAGTGTCCAGTATCCATCTCTGTCCAGTATCTTCTCGCGCACCGGCTCGCCCCTGCTAACCAACCTCGTGTTCTTGTCCACCACTTCCAGCCAGCCAGCTGCTCGCCGCAACCCCGAACCGCTCGCCATTACTTTGAATCTCAATCGTATCCGAGTCTGTCTCTCCATCATGGTCACTGCCGTTCCGTCACCCACTCGTTCAGACGTCTCTGAAGCTCCCTTGCGCAAACCCGACGATCTCGAGCCTGTCGTCCCGGCCCCCGAATACCGCTCGGTCTGCGACCCAACATGGACTCCCGACCACTCCAAGTTCTCCCAGAGCGCCGCATTCACTCCGTGGGAGCACTCAAGCTCAAGTCCTCCAGTCTCCGATCTGTCGCCAGAACAAGCCAGGCTGCTTCCAGTCAAGTCGCTACTCGCAACCCCGTCGACCACCGTTTCCTCCACATCCACCAGCCTCGCTATAGAATCACCGTCCTCACCGCCGCTCTCGACCGCTTCGTGCTCAGTCTCTGGCTATCCAGCTCCAGCCACCTTGCCCACCGCCGAAGCTGCTATCTCGACTGCGTCAAGCCCGGGCAGGCCAAGCACAGGTCCATTGCATCCCGGTGTTGCTGCCGGTGTTGCTGCCGGTGCTGCTCCTGTTCCCGTCTCTGCAGAGTACCCCCAGGCCGATGCTGGCAATCAGCCACTCTTGGATCCCTCCGGACTCGCCGAGCACAGCAACATCGCAGCTTCGACCTCGGACCCCCGATTGCCCGTGCCGCCCAGCCGGAGCGAGTGGCGATACGTTGCTCACCAGAACCGCGGGCTGCCTGCCGTGAAGCAAGAGCCATGGAGCCATCCTGGCCACCCGGCCATGTCGCGGCCATCGACTGTTCCTCCTGCCTCCCCGTACCTCCAGCCTCACTTCACCGTGCCGTCCAGCTTTGATGCCGCTGCGCCCGGCACAGCTGCATATCCGTCGTCGCCTTCGATGCACTCGCATGGACACCATTTCAGCCAGCCGCCGTATCCGCACACGGCTCCGGCCCAGTCGTCGCATCCGCACTACCTTCCTCCTCACGTCACTGTTCCCTCCCAGTCTGTGCCTGGTGGATGGCCTCACGCTGCTCGACCACCGTCAAACCCAAACAACGCTGTGTCCCATCCGGCATATCAGAGACGCTCGCCCTCGCCCCAGCATCGCGCACCCGCGTCGGTGTCGTCCTCAATCCCGATCGATCCGCGGTCTCATGAGGGCCATGCTCACCGAGCATGGTTGTCCCACGACCTAATCCCCAACGACGACCGAATCTCGTCGCCGCACAGTCGCCTCGATGCCCTCTCCAAGGCGGCCCTCCAAAGCGCCCAGCTGCCGATCCGGGAATGGATCAAAACCGAAGACGGCCCAACCTACCACCGGGTGAGCCGCGCGTCGCCGCCCTACTCACGGCCTCAGTCGCCGATGCCTTATCCCTATCCTCCCAAGCGCCGCTATCCCGGTGGGCGCGAGTATGACGACGACTACCCGAACGAAGACATCAAGCTGGAGTACCGCGAGAGGCCGCGGTCCTACGGCTCCCACCACCGCCCAAGCTTTGAGTACTACAGCCGCGACGACGAGCACGAGGATGGCTTCAATCCCGACGCACGACAGGGCTCGCCGCGGTCGCTCGTCGGCTCAGATGGCCCGTCCTCGCCGCGGCACTCCAGGTACCGCCATGGCCAGCCCCATCAAGAGTATGTCCTGATCCAGCCGCTCCCGAAGCTGTCGCCGAGCGGCGAGTACTTGAACACCCTCGAGAGCCCACTGTCGGCCGCGGCGGTGCTGTCGAACCTGAAGCGATATGAGGATCCGTCGATGTCGAGCCAAAGTCTGGACGTGCCCGAGATGATCCCCTCCAAGCCCGGCAAAAGAGCCGCCTCTGCTGCTGCCGCCACAGACTCGCAAGGGCAACCCCGGATCAAGCGATACCGATGCCAGTTCCCGGGCTGCCCGAGCAGTTTTGCGCGTGCCGAGCATCTGCAGCGACACCAACTCATCCACACGGGCGAGCGGCCCTATCGCTGCGATATCTGCGGACGCTACTTTTCGCGAAGAGACAACCTGCAGCAACACCACCAAACCCACAAGCACAGCAAGCGAAAGGCCGGCAGCGGCGGCACCAGCGCTGCGTTGGCCCTTGCCTCTGCCACCGACGACGAAACTGCCGCGCTCGACTCCACAATCGCCACCAGCCCTATCACCGTCCCCGTCTCCGTCCCTGCGACCTCTGACAACTAAACGAGACAGCCCTGCCCTCGGCTCCTCCTCCTCATCCTCGCTCTCTTACAAGCTGCCGCAGCCGGGTTTGCTCGGACAAATCTGCTGCCAACCAAGCTTGTTCGGATCCCACCCGTCCTGCGCCAGACAGATCCCACCGCCGTATCAGACCAGCCTGGTTGCTGGGACGGCAGGCTGTTTGCCCACAGGCTCCCAGGTGGCCGGTGTTTCGCATGCGAGCCCGCTCCAAGATGCCGAACTCTCTCAATGGCCACGACCTCCACCAGCAGCGTTCCTGTCTCCCGTCTTGTCCCAGTCGCTGTCCGATTATCTTTCCCCCCCCCCGCTTCCTCTGGCAGCTTGCCGCCTGGCCGTCGCGGCATCGAGTTTGTAGCAACCCACAGCGGCGCACACGCTCTAACAACTCGAGACGGGTTGGATGTATGCAGTTCTCGACTCGCCTTGAGTTGATCCATCCGACTTGCTATCCTGAAAGTGCCACATCACCACCAATTCGGCGCTGCCCGATTGTGTGGACAGGATACGCGCCCCACATCTACAGCTGCTCACCCTCCTCCCCCGGTCTCTCGATCTGTTTTTGGCCTTTTGATATCTCTGGCAGAGACGGTCATTGCTCTGCTGCTCTGCCTGCCGTCTTCCTTCCCACCATTTCCTTTCTCTTCCCTCTCTTTCCTACTCCTCCGTATATAGAACTGATCTGTCTGTGTTTCCTTGCTCCCCAATTGCCTGAACTGCGAATATATATACATACTTATATTTATATTGTGCTCTGCTCGCTTACGCTTGGCCGAATGCAGCGAAACAGGACTGCTGAGTGTCCACGACCAACGATCTGCTGCCTTGTAACATTGCGCGCTGGCCATCAGCTCTTGCTGAAAACATGGCCCGCTTGATGCAGGCTCTCCCATCTTCGCAAAGCACAAATGGGAATGGAAAGTGACCTGTTTGTTTCTGGATATTACGGAACTTGGACACATCGCTGCAGATGGCACGGCTGTGATGTTCGTGGCCGGGTCCATGAAGCGACATGTTTCTACCGCCCCTATCTGCGATACCCGTCCCGTCCCGTCCCGGTCTGGAATACATTGGGGGACTTTGACACGAGATCGCCCATTCACCCAGTTGGAAATCGCAGCGCCGTTGCCTCTCGACCCTGATTTTCCAATTGGCCGAGCAGACGATCTTTCGCCGGCCTTGGCAAGGCGGCAAGAATAGGCAGAACGCCAGCGTTGGGTCAATGCCCCCCCCCAGAGGCCCCATCCGCCCTCTCTCCCCCCCAAAGATGGGCGATATCGGCAGATGGCCGTCGGGTCGAGTCGGCGTGCCCAGACCGCATACCCCCAAAACCTCGTGTGTCCTGGTTCGTGGATCGCCAGGCCGATTGTCAGATCGATTGTCAGACCGACTGTCAGACCGATTATCAGAACTGATCACCCCCCAAAACCGGCGCAGTAAATGCACCCGGTCTTGAATGGCGTCGTTCCTCCTCTCCTCCTTTCCAATGAACGCCGGTCATCCGGCCAGGGTCCCCTGTCTTTGTCCAGCCCGATCAATGTGGCGCTTCTGATTCCGGCTCTCGGAAAGTCGCGCGGAGTTGAAGAAAACCATCGCAGATCTCTGTTCTCCAGCGCGCTGCCTGTCGACGTGCCGATCGGACCGACCGAGTGTGCCATCCTCCCCCAAATACCATCGATCGACAGACTTGGTGGGTGCTGATCAGGCGCGAAAGAAGAACCGGACCGAAATATGTGGGCTTTGCTTCGCTTTTCTCCCCTCCATCTCTTGGCTCCGCCATCTTGGGTCTTGTGTCTTTGCAGCCTCTTCCCGCACCCAACGGCGCTCCACATCTGTCTTGTCTGGTCCCAGCCCCACCCCATGTTCTCCTCGTCTCCGCCGCATGGCCCTCGTTCGATGCGTCCGCGTCGATCTCAGCATATGCGAAGCTGTTCTTCGTTTGGATATCGCTGACATTTGCTCCGCCTGCCCCCCCCCCGCCGCCGCCGCTTCTGCGATCAACACAGCCGCACGTTCTGGTGCCCAACCCAACTTCGTCAAGAGCAAATGATCTCAAAGTGTTTCGCCCTGGCTTCGCGGGGCTCCGGCCCGGCTCATTCCGCCGCGCTCGTTCGTCCCAGGAGGTCCATGCTACCGCCCTTGGCATGTGCCTACAGCTCTCATGCAACACCCAAAGAGTCGGCGCAAGGTCCGTTCATCTGGTTGTTCGCTTGCTCGCTTGCTCGCTTGCTCGTTCACTCTCCTCCGCCGCAACTACAGCCACCATTCTCACTGGTTCACTCACAAGCCTGAGGACGCCGTGGATGTTGCTTTGCTGGACTTTATGCTATCTGAACAGGCGCTCGGAAAAAGGTGACGCTGCAAGGGATTCGAAAGCTGTACGAGTCCGGAAAACCCATCACCATGATGACCGCCCACGACTATCCTAGCGGCTTGATCTGCGACCGGGCCGGACTGGACACTGTGCTGGTCGGAGATTCGCTCGCCATGGTTGCCCTCGGGCACGATTCGACCAACAGGATCGCGCTGGACGTGAGTCGTCGCAACGGCCACGGGCCTGTCTTGCTCCTCCCCCTTTCATTTGGTTATGGGTGCCAAAGCTCAAGTGTTTGGCGATGAAGGGCAGTCTCTCTATCGATGTGGTGATTGGGAGCGGCTATTGACCTTTGATCTGTTTGTCGTTCGCCCTCTCTCTTCTAACGCCAACGGCAACATGATCTCCTCGTGGTGGATTAGGAAATGATCCACCATGCCCAGGCTGTGGCTCGCGGATGCAAGGCACCCTTTATCATTGGGGATCTGCCCTTTGGCACCTACGAGCGCAACCCCGAGCAAGCCCTCGATAGTGCAATCCGGTTTGTCCGCGAGGGCAACGTCGAAGCCGTCAAGCTCGAAGGCGGCAAGGAAATGACGCCGACCATCAACAAGCTGGTCTCGGTCGGAATTCCGGTCCTGGGACACATTGGACTGACCCCGCAACGCTCGGTGTCGCTGAGTGGATTCAAAGTCCAGGGCAAAACGGCCGACTCGGTGGGTGAATTTCGGGGCAGGCCGGCTGTGGCGAGTGCGAGTGCGAGTGCGAGTGCGAGTGCGAGTGCGAGTGCGAATGGGTTGTGCCGCGCAGGGTGGGAGGCAGATCTGAGCGACATTGGGTTGAAGAATCTTGCAAAGCCCGATCCACGAAGGTGCTCTGGTTGCATGAAGGCTGTCGCATGGGGCTGTCGCCGCCCAGGGGGCAACCAACGACGCTGACGAGATGTTTCTCCAACTCGGGCTTGGTCCAGGCAAAGCGGCTGCTCGAAGACGCCCTGACAGTCCAAGAGGCCGGCTGCTTTGCGATGGTGCTCGAGGCTGTTCCGGCATATGTCGCCCAGGAGATCACGAAGCGCCTCTCGATTCCCACGATTGGAATCGGCGCAGGGCCATTCTGCTCCGGACAAGTCCTGGTGTTCCAGGACATAATGGGTGTCTTTGATGCCTTCCAGCCCAAGTGAGTCGCGCGGCGGTATTACGATGTTGTGGCGGGTGCGGTTTTGTGGTGGCATGAACATGGTGGTGGTGGTGGTGGTGGTGGTGGGGTGCCCATATCCTTGCTGATGTCTGCCTCGGCTCCTCACGGCCTTGCGCACCACTTCAGGTTCTGCAAGCAGTATGCCAGTCTCGGACCCGCGATGACCAAGGCCTTGGAGGCGTATCGAGAGGACGTTCGCAGCCGCACCTTCCCGGATCTTCAGCAGCACTGTTACGACATGGATGAGACGGAACGACAGAAATTTGAGGACTGGCTCAGCCTGGAGTCTCCTCCCCCACCACCACCACCGGCCAGCCAGACCCCGCCGCCACGAAGGAAGTGATCCGCTCGAGAGGCACAAGCCTGCCCGGCCATGGTGGCTTGGGTGCTGGATACTGGGTGGATACTGGGTGGATGTGATGGGATACTGGGTGGATGTTGGGTGGATGGGAAAGGCAAGCCGCAGACGAAACCGCTGTGGACCGGAATACACATGTGCAAGTCGAGGTTTGCGGCGGAATGCCACTGCATCCCGTTCACACCCACGCCAGCCGCGCCACGCAGCTTTCTTTTCGCTTCTCCATGGCCGCCAGTGCTGTGCTTGTCCGGCTGTGCACCACCGCTTGTCCCACCGGGCCGCACCCTTGACCCCGCTCGGCAGCACGCATCGGCACACTCTCTGTGCGGCTGCGCACACACACACACGCGTTTGGGCCGCCGTGCTGGGCCGCACGCACCGCCACCCGGCCACGCCCTGCACCGCCCCAAATTAGGCTCTGGCCTGCTGTTCGGACCCTTCCGCCTGTTCAGCCCCCCGAGCATATCGACCGGAGCATCGATCGGAGCATCTGGATTTATTCGCGGCCGCCCGCTGGCATCACTGGCGGCATTGTCATCGGCACCACCATTAGCATCGCTGTCGGCACTGCTATCGACACCACCATTAGCATCGCTATCGGCGCTTGCACTGGCATCGCTCTTCAACAATAAGGCCGCGTCCCGTTTTGTTGCCGCCACCCGCCACACTTGGCATTTTGATCGTCTTGCTCTTCTTCGTCCCTCTGCCGTCGCTGCTTCGTCTTCTTCCTCGTCCCGCTCGGCCGTTGCCGCCTTCTCCCCCCCCCAACCCTGCATGTCCAGAACCTCTTGTAAGTACGCCGCTGGTTCGCCCTTTCTCTGCCGTTCGCTCCGGCGGACATACCGTTGGTCTGGTCGAGCTCTTGCCGCCGACTTGGACCAGCGAGTGCCCCGGGGCCCTGCCTTGGTCTGCCTTGGTCTGCCTTGGTCTGCTGGGACCGGCCCTCTGGCTGGACGGCTTTCTGGCTGAGCAGTATTCCGGCTGGGCGACATTCCGGCTTGCTCGCTGCCGTCGCTGCCTTTTTGTTCAAGCAACCCACTTCCTTGGCTCATTCATTCCCTTACCTGTGGTCTTGTTCTTTCCCGGTGGGATCGCCTCTGCCTCTCCTCAACCACACCACAACCACTCGCCGCATCATCACTTTTGCCACCGCCATCCACATCGACGACGGCCTGTGTTGGTCCTGCTTGCTCTTGCACTTCCAGATTGTTGCTAAAACCCGGCACCCCCCATCGACTCGTTCACCAGAGTGGCCCTTATCCTGACCCAGCCCATCGTTCGCCAAACTCACTCCTCTGCTTCCGAAACCTCCTAGTGCCGATTGCATCCCCCGCATAATTACCCAAGCTCTCCTGCAAGCCGTCCTCCTTAATCAGCCCTTGAAACCGAGCCATGGCCACTCCTGTCTCTCCGGCGGTCCCTCTTCTGCCTTGCAGAAACAGCGCCGATTGTGGCTCGCTCGTCACCGCCAACCAACCTGTATGGAACTGTGTCGCCGATAATGCCAACCCCATTCCGGGCTATACTGGAAAGTGTGTTGCCGCAGGCCAGTCCCTTCCCACCGCAACGACCTCGGCAACATCGAGCACCAGCACCTCAACCGACGGCTCTGATGCCGCCATCAACTGGCCACTGGTAAGACCCCTCATCTCGACTCCCACCGCCGCTCGCCATCGTGGGCGTATCCCAAGGATCCGCTCGCCGTGGAACCTCACACCGGCCCTCCGCCTGGATCCGGTCGCATCTGCCGCCCCCTGCCTTTCAGCGCTGTCATCCGTTTGCTACGACTGCCCTGCGGTCTTCGCCTCTTGCCGCCTCGTCCACGCCCTTGACCTTTACTCTTCTCTCAACTCTCTAGTATGGCGGCATCGCCGGCGGCTGCGTGGTCCTGATCGCCGTCATTGTCATTGTGTTGGTCTGCCTTCGTCGTAAGTGATCGTCGTCGCTGTCGTCGGACTGGCGACATGTCGCTGTTGCCGATACCGCCGGTGGTGCGATCTTATCCTTCTTCCACTTTGTGCTGTTTCCCTGACTGGCGCTGCTGTCTGTGCTTCTCGGTCCGGGCACACTTGCTCTGGTTCACAATCATGCTTGAACATGATCCCGCTGCCGCCACACGAACATCCTTGATCGTGGCCTCGCCCACAGGCCGGCGAAGATCAAAGTCCAAGTCTGCTCAGAAGGTCACCGATCTCACTGCCGAGGGCGGCTCCGGCACCCGCGACCTTCCGCCGCCCGTGTCCTTCAAGGACCTGGAAATCGACCTGGATTTAAAGTTTGATCTGCCGCCTCACAACGAGCCTGTCCCGCTCGCCATCCGCAAGATCAACGACTCGAGCGCAAAGACCATTGCCCGCTCCGACTCGGCCTCGACCAAGAGAAGTGTCCGCTTTGCCGATTCGGAACCGGGTGCAACTTCCCCCCAGCTTGCAGCGAACTCGCCTTCTCATGATCATTCCAAGGACCAACGCAGCCCCCTTGCCGGCTCTGGCCGTCCAAACCCGAGCAGCGCCAGCAGTACCCCGCGCGTCCCAGAACCTCCCTCGTATCTGCCGGAAGCACCCAGGGCCGTCGCTCCGACCTCGCCTGCTCCAGAGCATGCCATCTCGACTTCACCTTCGCGTGTTCCTGCCGTTGCTCCACTGGTCGAATCCCCTGTCCAACCGTCCGTAGCTGTCGCTGCGGCTTCCGCTTCTACTGCCCGCGTCCCAGTCACGGCAACACAGTCCCCTGCCATCGCCCCTCAGCTGGATCAGCACCAAGTCCAATCCCGTGAGCCTGCCCCGCAAAGTGTTTCCGTGCCAGAGATCCAGCCCATCCAGCCCATCGCCTCGCAGCCGGCCGCCGCTCCCAGAGCCCATGATCAGATCACTGTTGATCCTCAGGCCAATGCGGCTTTGGAGGAGCCGCAGCCCTTCTCTGGCGAGGGCACTCCCATCTCTGCACAGACCTATAGCCCGCGCTCCCAGTACTATCAAGCCCAGTACCCCCAGGGACAGTACCCCCAGTACCAGTACCCCCAGTACCAGTATCCCCAAGGACAGTATCCCCAGGGACAGCTCCAGCAAGGCTCGCCCTACCAGCCGAACCTCCCGTCCCCGTACCAGCCCATCAACCCCGAACCATACCTCCCTGCCGGATTGCCTCCCCGACACATGATCAATGCCCCCCAGCGCCGCGAATCCTACATGAGCACTGGCAGCCACAGCCACGTTCTGGATGGCGACTACATTGACTCTCCTCGCCCAGAAGACTCCCCCGCTAGCGGCGAGGTGTCCGGCACACACATGCGCTTCTTTGAAATGGCGCACCAATATCGCCAAATGCAGCAGCAGCAGCAGCAAACCACCCAGTCGACCCAGCGATTCTCGCGCACCTTTGGCGAGTCGCCCCTGGGTCAGTCCCTGAAGCACTCCGACAGCACCCACAGTCTCCTGGACAACTCGCGCCCTGGTTCCCGCCACAGCTACGTCCCCTCCGATGCCAACCCGCTCGGCCTGCCCACCGATACGCCCGGCACATACTATCTTGATCCGGCGACCCGCCAGCTGTACTTTGTCCCGAACCCGCTTCCTTACGGCTCGTATCCGTCGCCGTATCCATCCTCGGTCGCCTCGGGCTCGTCCGTCAGCGTCAACTATGCCGGACACAGCAGCCCTCGCACCAAGCCCCTCCCTTCCGACATTTCTGAGCATCGGCTCAGCGTTGCTGAGAGCGCCGGCTTCAAGACTCGCCCTGGGCAGTAAGCAAGCTGCTCCTGTCAAGTCATCAGCTTGGTTGGCCTGTACACCGCCGAGCGCCAGCGACGCTCCGAGACAAAATGCTCGTAAAAGCACAAGCACCCTCCCACGCACATGTGTGTCCGACTTGAGTTTGACCGGACTGCCTGATGCTGGGCCAATCAGTTTTTCTTCTTCTTCCTTCTTCCATATTTATTCCTTCCAAACCCATCAAAATCAAACCCGGGGCATGATCTCTCCGAACCGTACAAAACAGCCTGATATGGCCCGTTTGTAGGCTCCCTTCAGACATCAAGATCATTGCTTGTTCCCCCCCCCTCTCATTCGACACTCCCCGATCCCTTGGCCGAGCCACGCCGCCAAGCTAATACCGGCTGTCTCCTTCTTCCTCGCTAGCTCATTGCCCTTTGCAGCTATAGATCCATTTTACTATCCGTTTTGCTCTACAACATGCTCAGAAAATAACAGAATGGGACAGTGTCCCATATGCGTTCTTTCGCATCAATCATTGCCTCCAACGTAAACCCCAGCTTGACCGTGGATTACATTCTTGTGTCCTTGTTTGCAATCCAGTGGTCGGGCTGGTTTCGGGAGCACAGTCTCGAATATATCTGGTTGATCTCCCGTGGCAGCGATTGGCTGACATTGGTTGGCATTGCCGTCGCGATGCGAGAGTGCGGTGCATGCATTCGACGAGCTGGACAGCTCCGTGAGTTCTCGATATCAAGATAGTCGGGTGGCGAGCGCAGAGGCCTTGGCGGGCCTTGCTGATCATGTATCGGGATCGGGTGTGATCGGGTATGATCCGCTTCGTTTGGGCCAGGGCATGGTGTGTGGCGTGGCAACGAAATCGCATCTGCCCCGCTTCGTTCCGCTCTGCTCTGGTCTGCTTCCTCCTGCTTTGATCTGCCTCCTCCCACAGCCGTCGTTGCCTCTCGCATCTACCCCCTGCCTGTATCCCATTCACAGCCTCCCGCTCCAGACATGCTCAACAGCGAGTACGGCCCCAACGTCTCGAACGATGCCGAGAACTTTTTCCAGTCTGACCGGGACATCGAGCTCGCCCGACAGCGGGACGAGAAGAAAAGCGCCATCGGATCCACTGCGGGCAACCCTGTGCAGCTCCCATCCAAGATCCTGGATTTCTGCTTTAGCAGCCAGTCCGACGGGGTCTCGAGGATCGAAGCCTTTGTGGCCGAATCGGGACATGTGGCCCGGAAGGTCGACCTCAAGGTCGGGGATGAGCAGTGTTGCTGTCGCCGCTTCTGCGGGCGGACGAAGCTGCTTGCGATTGCCTTCTCTGTTGGTTCCGTATCGCCGCATTCAAATGCCCGGCGACTCCTGTTCTTCCGCTCTCTTGCTCTCGCTGATCGACCGGCCTCCGCATTCACACAGACTGGCAAGGTTCTCAAGACATTCCGTGGTCACTCGGGCCCCGTCACATCGATCGCTGTCGTCTACGACTCGACAGGCGTCGAGGCGTTCGTTCTGACCGGCTCTTGGGACAAGACAGTTCGCAAATGGGATATTGAGGTTTGTGCAGTCTCCACAACCACCCTGGTGTGGCCGACAGCTTTGCTCGCTCCATATATCGATTCATCTCATTCCTCTCACTCCCCCCATGCCTCTCATTCCTCTCACTCCCCCCATGCCTCTCATTCCTATCTTCCGGCTGGTCCGAATCTGCGCCCGTCGACACCTCCGTCGTTGCCAGACAGAGACCTGCGCCCATATCTACAAGGGCCACTCGGACTTTGTCAAGTCCATCGTCGTGGCGGGCGCCCACTTTTACTCGGGCTCGAGCGACTCGACCATCCGCAAGTGGGATCTCGCCACGGGCCAGAACGTGCTGACCCTCAAGGAGCACAGCCGCTCCGTCGAGTCTCTTACGATCGACGACGATGGCGAGTATCTCTTCTCTGGATCGTCCGACAACACCATCAAGAAATGGAGCCTGATCTCGGGCAAGCTCGAAGCCACTCTCACCGGACACCTGACCTCGATTTACCGGCTCATCGTTCGGGACGGCTCGCTCTGGTCTGGTAGGCAGACGGTGTACGGAGAGGGCGGGGGTTGCCTGGCTACCCCTCAGCATCTGGTACTTTTGATGACTGTCTATGCGGCCCTCGGGATGCATCGGTGGAGCACTAGATTCTCGTACTGATGCTGCTCTACGTGTGGATCTGTGGACGCTTTGGATGACCAGTCTCGGCCGACAAGACAGCCCGACGCTGGGACCTTGAGGTAGCGACCAATAGCATTCACTTTCCCGCCCCACGCATCGATCTTGGTCGAGCGAATAGTGGTGCAATCACCAGCGCCGACGAGGTCAAGGAAGTTGACGAGCACCAACCGAACCTACCTCATCCTGTCGTCGTCTCGTGACACTTTCCCTCATTCATCTCCCAGACGATGCAAGCCGATTCGACTTTTCTGCATAGCGACTTTGTCAAATCCATCGACATTGGAGATCGCTACATCTTCACAGGATCCCGAGACGAGAACATCCGCGTCTGGGATATTGGGGTAGGTGCCGACTCGGCCCAGCCCAGCCTCGCATGCGGTCTGGTGAACGGGCTGTGTTTCAGACATGAACCGATTTCCTCGCATGACCCGCCCGCGCGGCCATAGCGCTGTCGTCTCGTTGAGATGCGAGCCCACTGACGTTTCTGTGATTCTGTGTCGCCTGGGAAACGCTGTTCGGCCCAGACGGAAAAGTGCGTCAAGATCATCCAAGGACACTACGGAGAGATCTCGGCGATCCGGCTGCTGGGCACCAAGATCTGGACGGCATCGCTCGATGGAACCATTCGCAGCTGGAGCATTCTCGGTAGGGCCATAGCCGCTTGCCACTTTATCGCTATCGCTTCTGAATCGCCGCCCATGCACCCATCCCCTCGCGCGTGCAAAAGTGCAAACCATTGCCCTCGTCTACCTCCAAGCACAACTGACCCTGCCTCCTGCCTCACCTTCTCTCCACCAACTGCTTCGTCTGGGCCGGTGAACCGGAAACAGAGGAAGACATCCGTGCTCTGCCGGATGTCACCGAGTCCATCATTGAGCCCGTCGTTGACGAGTCGGAGCTGGAGCCTCCCGTTGCGGCTCCCAAGATGATGACCGAGGATGAAGAGCGCGAGTTGGAGGAGCTTATGGGCGACGACTGAGTGCTGGGAGCCATGGGTGTGCCCGCAGCATGCAAGCCTGAATGCCGAAATAGACCTGCTCACCTCATCCACACAGAGAGACAGTCTCTTGGGTGAATCGCCCTCGTTGGCTGGTCGATGGCCCGCTGCTGCTGCAGTCGGGAGCATGAGCGATGGAAGCAGCCTTGCCAGCCTCGCCAGCCGATCCAGGACGCGGTGATCATGCCCGCCCCACCCCCGTCGCCAAAGACTGGGTGCTGTTGCTGGCCCTCGGCGATCGCATGCGGCATTCGCCCCATGCAGCAGCAGCATCGTCACGGAGCCGCTCGGCCAGGTGCGTTGTTGCTGGCCCTGCCTTCCTCGCCCCCGCTGCGCTGGTGAGAAGGCGGACGCTGCGATTTGTTTGCGCTGGTCGAGGCGGAGGCATCGCACCTCCACCACCTCCACCAACAACAACAAACACCCCCGATCGGACTCGACCGACTGCAGTCAATGCCTTGAATACTAGGAGCGAGGCATGCCCGCCGGATGAGGGGGCAGCGCAGTCCGTTTGCGGGAGAGGCGAGGCGCCGCCAGAGACAGCATCGTGAGGACCGTCCTTGATGCGGCTTGTCGCTGCCCCGCACTGCCTTGCTTGCCACCTCTGCTGCTGGCGGTTTCTTGGGAGGGCAATATGTCGGTAGACCCTGATATGACTGTCGTCTCATCCTGTCACTCGAGCGAATACCCAAATCCATCCGACACTGACCAATCTTAGGCATCAAACACTCGCTTGGACATTTCGCAATATCTGCCGACCTAGGTATCGCCTGTTCCATCAGTTGCGGCTGGATGGCATGTTCTGCCTGCGATTCGAGGGGACAGATGGCTCTCCCTTGGCGCAATTAGCCTTGGCTCTTGCTCGTTGTTTGCTCCTGCCGTTTCAGCGTGCTGGCAGTAACAGCACTTCCCAACCAGGAAACCACAAAGAAGCGAATATGCAAAGCCTCTGGAGCCAGCTGTGGCCGTCTCATCTCGCAGATGCACACGCACATGCATCTGCCACATCCATGCCGATCCCGGCATCGCAAATACCCATGCCAACACATTCAGCCATCTCGCCGATGCATGCAGACATGTATCCGGAACCGATATCGTCGCCCTCGGTCAAGACAGCGACTTGGTACCCTTGGGCACCCACAACGCTAGCCGACAGCGAGGATCAACATCGTTCTTGGAGATTGATTCCCCACTCCACAGCATCGGTCAGCCCCCCGGCCGAGCCGGGGACTTTGGCCGTCCACTCCGAAGACGAACCTCCGAAGCGAATCGGTCTCGAGGACATGGACGGCTCGCGATACCTGGGTTTTGGGTCGCTCTTCATTCTGATGGTCGACAGCTTTCTCTTCCCGCTCGATACCATCAAGACCATCATCATGAGCGAGAGGGTAGGTGGTGCTATATGAGCTACCATATGAGCTGCCACACGAGCCACAGCATGGACTGACACTCGGCTGCAATCTCTGATCTGCGCTCCGATTGTTCCTTCAGGGCAGCCACAAATCGAGCGGGACATTCCGAACCATCGCCCGGGTGATCAAGCATGAAGGTAAGCCGCGGAGCCCAACGGCGCATGGAAGTCGCTCTCCCCCCCAATCGCCGGGCGAGAAGCACCCTCGTTCTGACTCCTCCAGCGCTCACGAGACATGGACTGAAGCTATTCTTATCGTTTCACTCTTGGTGACGGATCACGGACAATCGTCTATTGCGAATCGATCCGGGGGGGGGGCTAGGAATCACTCGGTTCTGGCGGGGGCTCGGGCCGTCCGTGGCAGGCTCATTCCCAGGGCAGGCTTCTTATTATCTTGCATACGAAACGGCACAGGAGGTGTCCAAGCACATCCTGCCTGCTGCCTATCAGGGGGACTCGTCGTTCTGGCGTGGATTCATATCAGGTACGAATGGAATGGCCAGGCGATGCCGATGGCAGCTGAGGGGCAATGAGAGCCTGGGAGTGTTCGACAGCGATTTGAATGTGCACCCTCACGAGACTCCTGCTCACTGCCTGCCCTTGCTCTGGACAGGCGCCTGGGCCGAAGTGGCCGGTGGGCTGTTCTATGTGCCTGCCGATGTTGTGTCGCAGCGGCTTCAGATTCAAAACCTGGCCGGATTCCACCACAACTCGCGGTAGGTGTTATGCAACAACGATATGGACGAGGACGACGAGCCTGTGACTAACTGATGCGGTAATTGCAACCTCAGGTTGTTCAATGGGCCCTCAGGTAGGCGGATATGCATATGGCTGTTGCCTGTGGATGAGAAGCTTTGTCGATCGCAGTCGAGGAGGCGCCGCTCTTGCGAGAGAACTACCGACTCAGCTGCAAGGGCCATCCTCCTTCGCATTTGGACATCGAAGCAAGAGGACCGAGCTTGGGGATGCAATGCCCGCGGCCCAGTCAAAGAGCAGATCATGCGCATGCGCTCCGGACGCTTGCTTACGATAATCTGCGGCCGTTCTCAACAGATGTCATTCGCAAGGTGCTGCGAACAGAGGGCCTCCGCGGATTCTACCGAGGATACTTTGCCTATGTGGCAGCGTATGCGCCCGGATCGGCCGTGCAGTGGGGTGCCTATGAGTTTGGCAAACCCTTCATCCACAAGGGGCTGACTCTCTGCGAGCACTACATCCTGCCGACGGGACATGCTCTGCCGCACAAGGACAATGTCGTCAACGGCATCAGCGGCGGGATGGCCTCCCTTTGCGCCGTCACGGCGAACAACCCGCTCGAGGTCATCCGCATTCGCACCCAGCTGCTCGAGAAGCGGAACAAGAAGGACGCCGAGAGTCTGCGCAAGGGATTCCTGCAGCTGGGGCTCCAGATCTGGAGACACGACGGATGGAGAGGTATGGTGCATCGACGGGGGAGAGGAACGGAGCCTAGTGGGATATGCGGATGCAGCTCGGCATTCGCAGATGTGCCCAGTGCGCGAATGCACCGGACATGCAGATGTGGATCCAAACGGCGACGGCGACCGATCAGCGCTGGTGGAGGGGAGGAGGAGGAAGGGAACGTTGCGGCGAGCCCCGGTCTGACCCTTTTGCCTCTTGCTCACAGCCTTCTATCGGGGACTGCGAGTCCGCCTGATGGTCACTGTCCCGGGAGCGATGGTAACGATGAGCGGCTACGAACAGATCAAATCGTGGTCTGTCTGAGCCCTGCCGGAGGATGCCGACACAGCTGCTTTTCTCTTGGTGCTTTGGGATGTCCCAGCTGCCACGGTGTCTTGACTGTTTCGGTTGTCCCAGTTGTCCCGATTGTCCCAGTTGTCCCGATTGTCCCAGTTGTCCCGGCTGTCCCAGTTGTCCAGACCGACCAAGCAGGCCATCCTGCACCCTCAATGACACTCGTTCTGCATGCATCAGCAGTTCCGACATCTGTCGTCCGGCGTGCCGATCGGGCGGGTGGCAACCAGCGGGCTGAAACCAGACTTGCTGATACGGCAGGGGATCCTGCTGCTCCATGCACGAGCCTGCGATGCGGGGCAGCCCGGGCGGAGGCGGATATGTTGCGAGACCCGCAGAGCAGGGTGCACGACCGGAGACGGACGACAGAGGTTGTCTCGACAGCGATAGTTTCAACAGCGATGGTCTCGGCAGAGGTGGTCCACACCCCGGCGGGGGGGGGAGAGGTTGCTCCTTTCTCTCGGCTGCATCATCACCCATCAGCAGACGGTGGGTCGGCAGAGTCGCTGCGCCGGGGACATATCCAAGCGCCGTACGACCAGCGGGCGGACGGATGCATGTTCGGCCGTTGGGCGGATCGGGTGTCCAGTGCTCGCCATCGGCAAGTCGTTCACTCCGTTTCGGCGGAACACAGCCGTGGCGAATGCGCTCAGCACCGACGGCATCCAAAGCGGCGATGTTGGGACGATGGGTAATATTGCTCGTAACGACATCGGCAAGTAACAACAGAGATATCTCCCAGTCGCTCCCCATGTAACAACAACAATTAACATCACCCTCAAGCGCGGTTGCATCACTCGCAGCAACTTGATATAAACAGCGCCACCACCATCGCCGCCTGTAACAACACCGATGCCGCTCGTAACAACACGCCACCACCACCCCGCCATCCGCCGATCCTCCGACAGCAGCGCCGGCTTCTCCGTTCCCTCCGCTCGCTCCTCGCCCCGACCTGCCTTGGGCCATGGTCTCGCTCCGCTCCTGCTATCCTCCGATGGCCGATGGCATATAAGCCCTCCAGAGCAGCGCCCGTCGGCCGTGTGGCCGTCGTGTGGTATCTTTGGCCGATCTGCGCTTACGATAGCACTCCAGAGCACCGGTTACTTTCTTGGTCTCGCACCCGCCTCCTCAATCGCTGGTGAATTGGGCTGCTCCCACACCGGTCTCCCTTCTCGCCAAGCCGCATCGGTCTTTTCTAACAACCTCCCGCTCCGTCCGAGATCCTGGTCCACTTCCACGGCTTTGCTCTGCTCTGCTACCGCTCCTTCCTCGTGACAAGACACATCCCCTCGACGTTACCATGTCGGCCCTATTGCTTCGGCATCTCTTGCGCACTGTCCTGGCCATGCTCTGGATCACCAGTGTCTCGGCGCTGACTCCCAGCCTCAGTCTGGCTGCAAATGTAGGATATCGCACTCGTCGTGCAGAGAGTGGCGCTCGCCAGAGTATGCCTGTCGATACTGCCAAAGGCCGTAAATACTACTCTTACAGTGTCATGATGCGTTCCAAACACTGCTCTAGACCGTCTGGGCTGCGGGCTCCAGCGTCTCCATCTCTGTCGTCTGGGCGGCCGGGAGCACCTTCCCAGCCAAAGGAAGGCTCGAGATCCTGCTCGAGGTATGCATTGCTGGTCCTGCTGTTTGAAGCGCCCCGTGCTTTGACGCTCAGCTTTGCTGCCGGCCTTGTCACTGGAACTGCCAAACTTGTCATTCAAGCTGTCAAGCTGGTCACTCAAGCTGTCAACCTGTTCCCTCGTGCTGGTCACTTTCGTTGCTTCTTCTCGCTCGCTAACATTGTGGTCTGGTCCTTACTTTGAATAGCCCGCAGGGATCTTGCTGGTCAACAAATCCATCCCGAGTGTCGCTGAAACCAAGGCCTACGCAGCCACCCTTCCGAAAACGCTTGAGCCTGGTGCAAGCACCCTCCGTCTGTGCGCCATCGGCACCACCACTTGCGTCGAAAGTACTCCCCTCACGATCGGTGCTGCTAGCTCCGGTACAACTGCCGCTGCCGCTGCCGCCTCGACGACCCTCAAGCATCAATCTGCCACCGGTCGAGCTTCCGGCTCGGCCGCACCCGCTGCTCTGTCCACGCTCGGCTCGGCTCCGTCAACTGGATCGAATGACTTTGGCGGCCTCAGCACCCCAGTGATCGCTGGCATCGCCGGCGGTGCGGCTGCCTTCCTTGCCCTTGTCGTCATCGGGTGTTGGTACTCTCGGCCCAAACCTTCCCGTACAAGCATGAGCTTTTCCCACAACGAGCTCGAGAAGGGCTTCCATTCCAAAGACCACTCGGGCTGGGCTTGCCAGAGATCCTCCAGGCTCTTTTTCTCGAAGCGGGCCACACAAGAGGACCTCCAGTTCCCATACACCACCATGGTCTCGGACCAGTCCAACAGTCATTCGTCCCAATCCCAGAGCACGGCCACGGTGACCTTCAATGACTGCGACCGACCAAGCCATGATGCTGGCCTGTCTCGCCCCAGCCAGGACGCTTTCCAGGCCGGGCCCGCTCCTGGAATGTCTCCGGCACGCACATCATCCACCAAGGCTGACCTTGAGCTCTCGCTGCCGCCTGTTCTCACCGATGCTCGCACGGTCCTTTTCTCGCGTGAATCTGAGCAGCTGGACGAGCTCTCTGTCGTCCCGAGCCAGAAGGTATTTGTTCTCAAGGTCTTCAGCGACAACTGGGCCTTTATCCAGACCCAGGCCGGCGAGCGTGGTCTTGTCCCAATGACGTATCTCAGCGGCAAAACAGTCTCCCCAGCACGTTCCTCCAACATCCCCGGCTCGTCGAGTTCCTCGGTCGTGTCAACTGCCGTAGACACATGGGGCTCGCCTCGATCCTCCAACTCGGCCGCAAACCTAATCAAGGCCAGCGAAGCACCACGAGACGGAGATTCGGATCAAGAGTCATCCGCAAGCCAAGGAGGTGACCTGGACATCACCGTGGCCCCGGTTCCGGAGTACCTCAACGCTGCTTTCCAGTACACCGCCACTCGTGCCGACGAGCTGTCACTCGGCCTCGGAGAACGCATCCGAGTGCTCAAGCGATTCAGAGATGGCTGGGGGCTGGGCCAGAATAGCCAAGGCCATATTGGCTTGATCCCGCTCAACTTTTTGCGATAAGCGAGGCGCACAGATCGCTTGCTTCCTCCTTCCCTCCCTCCCTCCAACTAAAACGGAATATGGCCGTATCTTTGGTTCCCCCACCTCCTGCCCTCTGCGTCTGCTTCACTTGCCCATTCAGTTTATTGCTCCATTCATCCATCCATCTATTCATCCATCCATCCCTTCATCCATCCATTCATCCATTCGTACACCTTATACACGCGCTGACGTGAGCGACCGACGACCTTGCACGCATGTGCGATGCGGTGTGATCCGCTGTAAGCGCACGCCCTCCCTACAGTACACCAAGCAGTACCCATAGCTTCCAAAACTCCTGCCATCGTCACTAAGAGGTCCTTATCCACGGAGGCCTATTGACGATATTTCCATCGCTGTTGCCACCGGATTCACGGACGGCACGACCTGTCCTGGGATAGACACATTCCTGAATACATCGGGTTGGTTCCCACTGACGACGGTCGACGTACTTCCTGTGGTCATGTCTCGACAAGATTGATGATCGCACTCCCAGATTGCCAACAGTGTGTGAGAGTCGATCGGGCTGAGGATCGCCTGGGGTCGGCGCGGTGTTTCTGTGGACGGGCGTGGCCGCGCTAGTATATAGATAGACAAGGGTGTATTCAAGAACGATGGTCGTGTCGCTACTTGATCCAGTGCTGCTTGGGCTTGCCAGCGACGCGATCTTCTCGGACTCACTGAGTCTGTGGGTTGGCGACGGGCTTCAGGATCGGGAAAGCGAGAACGTCTCTGATACGAGTCGAGCCCGTCAGCAGCATGCAAAGGCGATCGATGCCGAGGCCCCAGCCAACCGTCGGAGGCAGGCCGTAGTCCAGAGCAGTGACAAAGTCTTCGTCCAGAATCTGGGCTTCGGCATCGCCGGCACTGCGATCCTATTCCGGAGAGTCGCCATAGGCAAAATGTGAAGGAACAGGAAGGGAGGATGACGAGGAGGAGAACCAAGTCGAGCATGTGTCGATGTGAGCATAGCCGGCATCGACTCACTAGTCCATCGGAGTCCGATAGACAGGGCAGGCGATGCCTCGGCCAACACGAGAGAAGAGCAATGTACCTTCATTTGGCTCTCAAATCGCCGCCGTTGTTCGTCTGGGTCGTTCAGCTCACTGTAGGCGTTGATGACTTCCTTGCGACCAATGATGAGCTCAAACCGGCTGGCGGTTCCCTGGATGCAAAATAACGGCAGGGATCAGGGATGGGCTTGAGCGCGATTTGGGCTGGGAAGCACAGCCGGAGTTACGAGGATGCACAAATCAGCGAATGAGTTGCCTCCCTCCTCTCCTCCGGGGAGAGGAGTGCGATTGCGGTATGGCGATTACCGTGTGCAGGCGCTCCTTCGAGAGTGGCGACATGACGAGCGGGTGGCCGCACAAGAACGTGGGCTGAACGCAGATCGGCTCGATGAAATGGGATATCAGTTTGTCGATAACTCGGGAAAGGGTGTGTGGAGGCGAGCAGGGAATACCGTGCTTGTCACAGATGCCCAGCAGCTCGGGTAGAGAGGCTGGACCAATGAACAGGACAAGTCGCGAGATGTCAGCTGCGAGAGATCTGTGTCACACTCTCCCTCTCCCTCCCTTTCTCATGAGGACAATTGCCGAATTTCAAGTTGCGAAATAAATGACAACAGGCACAAACCTTGCTCGTTCAGCGGGGGGAGGCTTTGGCCAAGCTGCTCCTCCAGGAACGGCACAATGTCGATGCGTTGGAACGGCTTTCCAAAGTCCAGAACGACTTGCTCGGGTGCCTCACTACTGCCGATCTTTGTCTCCGCCGTGGCTGTGCCAGTGACGGAGATGCAAATGTCTGCCAAGGGAGCCACGTCCTTCTGGGTGAGCTTATACCGGCTCTCGATCGGAAATTGCCACAGAGACAGTGCCCGACTGCTCACCTCGCAAAAGCTCCTCGGTCATGTCCATCATCGACTCGAGATCCGAGTACGCCTGGTAGAACTCGCAGGTCGTGAATTCTGGATTGTGCGTAGCATCAACGCCTGTTGCCGAGGGTGGATGCGTGGTTCAGCGGGTGAGCACGTCAACGAACCCATGCGCTCGAGGGCGAGCCTGGTCTTGCCAGCAACGCCGCCACCGCACAATCGAGCGCACCTTCGTTGCGGAATTGCTTTCCAATCTCGTAGACGCGATCGAGGCCGCCAATGACCAGCTGTTTCAGATAGAGCTCTGGCGCGATCCGCAGCTGCAGGTCCAGATGAAGATCGTTCATGTGTGTCGAGAAGGGTTTGGCATTTGCGCCGCCAACTTGGCTGGAAAGGATGGGTGTCTCAACCTCTACGAATCCGCGGCTATCGAGGAACTCACGCAGCCGACGAATGATCTGATGATGGGTAGGCGATGTCTCAGTATTGGTATTCCTGTGGGTGTCGATGGTCGACCAGCGACCTCACCCGACCTGGGCTCTCAGATAGTCAGAGGGCCACATTCGGCCCAAATCATTGCGGCAATCGAAATTGAAATTGAAATTGAAATCAAGGTTGGGGCCAAGGCAAGTGCAAAGCGAGTCGAGCGCGTCTGACCTTGGAGCGAGTTCGAATGCGATCAACCGAGTCTTTGTTGACAAGCATATCCAGATACCGCTTTCGAAATCGAGATTCCTGGGAGCCGCAGGCGTGCCGGTGAGTTGTAGGGATAATGCAACGACTCAGCCAAAGCCGAAAGCAGCGACCAGGGCAGTGTGCCAGTTCGAGCGGGGCAACCTTATCCTGGCAATAGTGGGAAAGTGACAGGATGACTTACGGGGTCGTCGAAGCCGAGCTTGTATGGCACAAGCCGCAGGGCAGGCGCAAGAATGCGGATCTGCTTCAGCTCGATACTGAGCTCTCCAGAGGGCGTCCTTCCGGGATAACCGATGGCCTCTGCACAGACCAATGAGCCAAGCCAGCCGGAGGAGCATTAGCTGGATACAGACGCTCGCCGGTCTCCATCGCTTGCATGCTTTTGGGAGGATTTGGGCGTAGCCATGGGGAACTGTCTGACTACGCTCGCATCACCGGGTGCACATACACTTGGGCAGAGCCAAGTCATTGCTGCGTCCGTGCATACCAACGACATCGCCGGGATTGATGAGGGGCATCAGATCTTGGAATTCCTTTGAGGACTGATACTCGCTGAGCTTTGCCACCAGCTGCAGCTGGCTGTCGGCGTGGGCAATATCGAGAAACTGAAGCTTTTTGCTGGCACTGCGCTTTGCAACGACTCGACCTATGTACATGCATTATGCAGGTAGCCAAGGGATCAGCACTTGGGAGGGCTGCCGACTGAGGCACTGTATCCTTGTCCGGTGACGATCTCAGGGCAGGGCGGAGTGACCGGGCTGACCTGTTGTCCTCAGCAGCACCGACTTGTCCCATTGGCCATTCTCCAGCCGCGTTGACTGCGATTGAATGATGGATGAGATGCAGGAGTGTCCGGCGATGGCCGACTTTGTGCTAAAGTCGGGGTATGCGGCGTATCCCAGCTCCCGAAGAGCCTCGAGCTTGGCAACGTCGCGGGTATCGTCGTGGGGCGGGTTTGGTTGGGGCGGCTGTCGAAGCCCTGCTTGTGTAGGCTGCGAAGCATACCGGCGGAGAGGGGCCAGCAGACAGCGATACGGGCGAACTGGACTCAGGAGCCGTGCTGGCAGCATTGTTGCAAATGGAATGCCGATGCTGCCGTGCCGGTATGGTTATGGTGTGGTGTCGATCGAGGCGAGCCAGGACCGGCGAGATCGATGACCACAACGCGAGGCGACACTATGAAAAAAATTCCTTGTTAAAATGAGCGAGAACGAAAAAACGCGCTCTCGGAGCCACCTCGGTCGGCGAGAAGAGCAGTCTCTGGGGAGAGACCCCCGAGGGAAGGCGAGAAGCCTCTCGCCGTCACACACACACACACTTTGCACACACACACACTTTGCACACACACACACACACTTTGCACAAGGGAGTCAACCACCTCCCATCGACCATCCCAAGAGGGATGGCAACCCCGAAGTGGACTGCCCAGAATATGGGCGACCCGGCACCCACTGTCGAAATACTCAAGGAACAGTGCGAGATACTTACAGTCTATCCAGAAAGAAACGGGACAGTTCCTTCCTGGCTTCAGATGTCTGAAGCCCGCTGACTGACTGTAGGCCCAGCGGGCAGGCCATGGCATTGCACTCCTGTCTTCGTTGGCAATCGCTTTGTTTTGGTTGGTTTCGGGAGCACAGTCTTGAATAAACCCGGCCGATCTCCTGTGGCGATGATCGACTGGCATACCGAGATCATGTTCCTGGCTGCATTGATGTCTCGATCCCACAGCGTATGGCAGCTTGCACAGCTCCGGACAAAGTGTGGTTTCTCGATGTCAAGATACTCGAGTGACTCGAGTCGCTTGGCTTCCCGACAATGTGAGCACACCTGGGATGTGTTGAACTCATTCACCGAGCACACATGGATCTTGGAGACGGGTCGGTCTGGTGGTCGTCTCTGGTGGTGGTGGAATTGCTCAAAGTACTTGGCAAACCTGAGTCTCCTGGGACTGGATGCGTATCCCTTCCCCTGTTTCCACGAGGCATTCCCAAAGGCAATCACCACCTCGGTCTCCTTTGGTGCCTGGTCGATGACTTGCTTGCACATCTCGTGGACGGTGCGCTGTCGCTTGCTGTGGAGATCGAGTCGCTTGAATCGCCGTCGCCGGGTCAGGCTGAAGTACAGCTGTTTGTCCAGCATGTCTCCATCGAACACATGGCGAATGTATTGCAGGAAGGGGGCCACCCCGGGGATCTTGGGACTTGGTGTGGTGCTCATCCATTCCTGCAGACCAAGGGCCTTGTGGATGCTCTGGATCCACTTGGTCGCCTGGGTGGTGCCTTTCGCTTGTGGGGAGCCATCTGGCGAGAAAATAGCGACGATGGCTGTTTCTGCCCTTGGGGAAGAAAAATTCTCCTCAAAACCAGCGCATTTTGGGCTGGCAGAGATACTGCACAGTGGCGTCCTTGATTCAGATCCAGAAACGCATCGCTCGCTCAATCAGTCGTGGGAAGACATCTTGTCAAGGTGAGTCTTGCCTGATAGCCAAACGATCATGTCATCTCGCTGACACACAGCCACGCTTGACTAAGTTTCCAACCAGAGAGATTCAGATGGTGGTGGTTCTTGTCCGCAATCGGAGTGGAGCTTCCAACAATGATACAATTGGTCATTCCTCCACATCAATCGCCCACCACCACCGTCAATTGGCTCAAGGTGATACCAAATGCCGTCAACCGACCATGGCCGGATTCCAACTTTTGCTGCGCTACATACAACGTGACTTTCGGGTGACCGAGATGAGCAGCCGCGAGGGGCCGGAAAAATTTGATGGTGCGAAATCGCTGGGCTGCGCGCGGCAACAATGAAATCGCTTCATTGAGCACGACTGCGCACGACACACTCTGCGACATTGGAGCAACAGTTTCTGTGAAGCGCGTGCTGCGGTGCGGAGGGGCGTGCGACGTTAGTGCGACAACGGTGCGACGCGGCGGTGCGATTTAGTCTGTGAGTACACACAACAACACCACAACACCACAACAGCACAACAGCACAACAGCACAACAGCACAACAGCACAACAGCACAACAGCACAACAGCACAACAGCACAACAGCACAACAGCACAACAGCACAACAGCACAACAGCACAACAGCACAACAGCACAACAGCACAACAGCACAACAGCACAACAGCACAACAGCACAACAGCACAACAGCACAACAGCACAACAGCACAACAGCACAGCACACACCCTCGGCAATGGCACTTCCTCGCCGGACCGCCCTCGTCCTTCGTTTTGTCAATTGATCGATCGATCGGCCTGTCGATCCCGGCGACCCTTTGCGCTCTGGCCTGCAATCTGCGTCCACGAGTCTGTTGCTTCCGTCTGGCTCTGCAAAGTACGCCTCTGGCCGACAACTCCCGCTGCTGCTGCTGCTCGTCTTGTCTTGCAAATGTCCCGGAATCTCGTCCGGCACACCCTTTCGAGATCCTGTCTTGTCGCCTCGACCGCCTCTCCCACTCCCTCTGGCCTCGCCAAACCCCCTCCAACCACCAGCGACCCCCATCACTATTCACACCAGCGCAGCTGTCTCGCATCTGTTTCTCCTCGTCGTGGCTTCCTTTGCGTGGGCATCGTGTCCGGTCCGATTGCCGCTGCTGTCCGCCTGCTTCGATCCAGCAACATCTCTCTCTCGCTCCGCGTCTGTTTCGACTTGAGACCATTCTCGGCTTCTGTCTCCGTCTTTGTCTGCATCATCGTCGCTCCTTCCCACCACCCTCCTCTTCGTCCTGTCTCCGCTGGCTCTATCCTGGCCCCTCCTGGCCACTCGCCCAATCTGCCGGCATCGCTGCCGATCCATGCATTTCCTGGATGCCAGAGTCCGAAAGCGCGATCGCAACGTCCCAGCAGCTCGCTGATTCATGTCCTCTCGCCACCTTTCCTTTTGTCGACAGATCCCAGGCGCCTGCTCCCGCCCATATCGACGGCTCGTTGCGTACCCCATCCTCGACTCTCGATTCAAATTCGCTCCATCTGAGGAACTTGCTGGCTTCCTCGATCCGCCAACATCCCTCCGCTGTTCCGGACCGGCAGCGCTTGATGGTGGCCAACAACAATGGGACCATGGGTGATCCTGGCATGACCTCGGTGACTCACTCGGCCCCCGCATCCTCGCCTGCTGTACCGCCCCAGCTCATTCTCCACCTGCGCAACCAAGCTCTGAAACTTGAGGAAGAGAAGTTCATGTATGTTCCCTGTCGCGCTGTAGCAACCTCTCCCCGACAGAGGCTCGCTTTCTTAGAAGCGCTTGCTAACTCGTTTGGCATCGCAACGCTCGCCTTGGTGTCGCTTGCGATCCACCACGGGTGCTGATTCTGCTTTCAACCCAACGATTCATCGCGAATCCGCCGGTCTCGCTATCCCCTTTACCCTCGCTTCAACTCGCGTCTTGCGAACTCCGCCCGTCCATCGATCCACATACATGGCCATGTCCGTCCACTCCCGAATCATGGCTGCATGGGCTGCCTTCAAACCATATTGTCCACACCGGCCTTGCACGTAGGATGAGTGCAACACGACGCGAGGATCTCCTTCGCGAGCTGTTTGTTCGCGATGCCATCGTGAGAAACCGCGAGATGAGTCCCTTCACCCTCAACTTCTCGATAGATGAGAGGCTATTCAACGACTTCAAGATGTCGCTCGACAGCGAGAGGTTGGTGTCGGTTTCGGAGCTTGTGGAGGGCCTTGGCTCGGATGTGATTTGTGCCAAGGCTGTGAATCTGCGCAAACCGAGGATCGGGCATGTGCCTGCTACTCGCCAATAACCTGCTCTAACTCAGATGGTTCGCACCTGTATCCCTCGTCTTACGGATCGCCAGAAAAGCGCAGGTTGGTTCTCTCCCTCCACTCAGCTTGGTATCTCGCACCAGTTGCTCTGCTGGGATACTGTTACTGCCCGAGTATCCCATTGACAAATGTCGTGTTGCATCCAAACTACCCGTATCCCAGGACCACCACCAACCCAGCCACACTATCTCGGGTTCATCGCACGACTCCACCACCCACTCGAAGAGCGCCTTTGGGGATCGTCAACACAAGATACCATCATCTGGTTCGCAGAGACCCGCTCTGTCTGTAGCCATGACCGGGCTATCAGCGTCATCCTCTCACCCTGTTCCAATGACATCAGCGACCCCTTCACCAGTGTCATCGATCCCCACATCGGCAACTGCCCCGGGAATAATTTCCGCACCTCAGCCTCAGCTATCCCCGTCCATTGCACTTCCACAGCAACCTCCCATCCAGACAACTGCATCAGCCCAGTCTCCGCTCTCACACCCGCGACCGACACAAACACCGACTCTGGTGTCCGGACAACAGCTAGCACAGGCTCCCAAGCGTCCCCAGTCGCTCCAGTCTGATTCCTCGCAGATCATCATGGCCGCGGTATCCTCCCTCGCTCGATCAAAGAGCTATGTTGCTGAATCGCAGACCAAGGCACCGACACCTGGCCCGGACTCGGCTACGGCACGTTCAGAGAAGCCCACAAATCTACTGGAATCGGATGGAACTGCGGCGACAATACATGAAGAAACGACCAAGCCACAAAACCATGTTGCAGACATGGCATCAGCCCCTCATTCCATCGAGACTGCTGCGCAATCCCAGGGGCTGTCGTCAGTCTCGGAGCCAAGGTCGGCAGCCCCCATTCCAAGACCGGATACAGAGGCACCTCCAACCTTAGCTGCGATGGAGCCAGCCTCGCACCATCCACACCAAGCGGCGGACTCTGCAGAGACGCCCAGCACCGCTGGGATTGTTCCGCAAAAACGACCGACAGCGGAGCCCAGCGCCACGGATGAGAAGCGTCGGCGTCTCTCGATATCCAGCGGACCCCCGGCAGCGAGCGTAAGTGTCCGCATCGTCCCTCGAGCTCACTCACGGTGTTGGCACAGCTGTGTTGCTGCCTTTTCTCGGCCCACTGATTACGCACCGGTTGCTCTGTCGATGCGTCCATAGCTCCAAGCCGAGCGGACCAAAACAGTCTCCGAGCCTGCTGCTTCACCACTGGCAGCGCTTCCTCAAAGCCCTTCAAAGGCCAGCGCGCCGACTCCCTCGCACGGTGGCATTCCCAGCCGAGCAGCAGTCACGCCAGCAGCCACCATTGCACAGGTGCCTGCTATACCTTCCGATGCCCCTTCGACACCAAGCGCTTCAGCGACGACTTTGACCACTGTTTCCGCGACAGTCACAGGCGAACAGACCACGCATATCCATATTGCCTCTGCGCCTGCGGTTGCGTCCGAAAGGAGAGAAGCGGCAGTAGCCGTTGCTCCCGAGCCTGCGCCGGGGGGCTCCGTTGGATCGGCATCAGTGTCTACATCCACAAGGCCAGCACCCGTTGCGGTACAGCCGACGCAGTTGGCACCAACTTTGGCGAAGGATGTGTCGTCCGTCAGTGAAGCAGCCAAGCCGCCAATCCATACTCTCCCAGCGGCTGCAGATGCTAAACTTGCATCTCCTCAGCCCACTCCGACAAACAAACCTGTGGGACCAGCGGCCGCTCCACCAAGCACATCATCGCCACTACCGTCTTACCCCGCAGCTCCCGAGCCCCGGGTCACATCAATCCGGTTCGTCCCTAGAGCCACTGCTGATGCCAGGCGGTCTGTGCCGGACGATCGTCAAACTGCTTCCAAGTCCGCCGACTCCGAAACGAAAGGATACGACTTTTATGCATGGCAGCTGAAGGTCGCTGCAACCCAACTTACGCCGCTGCTGCAAAATGCGCCAGTGGCTCTGACGACGAACGATTGGATGGTGGGTGTATTCCGCCAGCGGGGTGCTCGTAGTGTGCACGGATGAGTCGGCATGGCATTGCATTTGGCCTGATCATTTTTCAGCCCCTCTGCCTATGAATTCGATTGGTTTGGCCCATCCCTTATACTGCATCCGACCGCGGCACCCGCGGGTACTCTTATACTTACCGTGCTGTCTCTTCTCTCGGTCAACTAGTTTGCACGCGATGAGGCCAAGCAGCTCAAGACGCTTCAGCGGATAGAGCAGCTCAAGAGTACAAACGAGTGGAGCTTCAAGCAGCTCAAGCCCCAGGCTCCGCCACCACGTGCTAAGGTCCAATGGGACCACCTCCTGGACGAGGCCGTAAGTGTTGCTGCGTATTCTGAAATCGAAAGAGTTTCCTGATCCCGATGCCTCTGAAGATATGGAGGTGCTTTTCTGTTGGCTGGGGTACTGCACTCTTGCAAGCAGTGATTCTCACCTCGGCTTCTGGTTTGTGGCTGTTGCTTGGCAGAAATGGCTTCGGGAAGACTTTCGACAAGAACGCAAATGGAAGATCGCCGCTGCCCGCCAGTTGTCTCTGTGGATCATGGAGTGGCATGGGTCAAGCGACCGATCGGCCCTGTGCATCAAAGTAAGCTTTATGATGGGCTGGCTGTCGCACCTCCGCTGACTATCGAATCGGGCTTGCGATGACATGGGCCATGTGCGCACCGCGGCTCTCCCTGACCAACTTTCCTTTTGCGACGATATTCTGGACTGCCAGGCTCGCCCTCCGCCCGCTATAACTGAAACAAGACTCGAAGAAAGCTCGGTATTTGATCAATTCGTATCGGCCGACGCCGTTGGTCCATCGAATATGCTATCAGCAGTCAAGAGCGAGACCGAGGAGTCTTCTGCATATGCATCTCGCGATTACGGTGCTTCCTCTGAGCAGCCGTTGTACCGGCCGGATGACGATAAAGTGGTCGCCACAACGACCTCTGCCAATCGCGGCACCGGTATCCTCCACGCGGATGAAAACGGGGAAAACTCGGTTGTTCCAAGCGTTTTGCTGGACCCTGAGTCGCTCATCTATCCCCTCGGACCCGAGTTCTCGTCCGAGGCCCTGGATCTCTATATCGAAAGCAAAGCCGGCTCCTCGAAACCCAAAGTCGTTCCGATGCCGCTCTGGGGCTTTAGTTCGTCGAAGGATGGCCAAAGCGACAGGGAATACCGTCCCGACGGCTACTACGAAGATCGCATCGTTCCTGTATCGGCGCTCTTCACACAAAGCCTGGCTGTCTCAGCGATCGATCAGTATCACAAAAATGAGAAGAGCGTTGCGGGTTCCTTTGCATCTTCGGCAGAGACCGCACCCCCTTCCTTGCTTTTGCCTCAAGATATCCATACACACGAATCAATCTTGGAATCTCGTAAGTCGCCTGGTCCCGATCCTCCCCCCTGTTCAATGCTATACGTTGATCGTGAACTGCCCTCGCTGAGCCACACAGCCGTAGCCCATGGCCTGGACTGTTGCTTTTCCGCATTGTTCCGGAAATGATGCCAGGAGAGGGCAGTGCGCTGTTAAGGATTGATACTAATGTTCGGCTCTTCATTCAGCGCTCTTTGGCTCGCCGAAACGGACGGATGCTCGAGATGTGCCACCTCCATCTTCGCCGGCACCCGCCAGCGAAAACAGTCGACGGCCTCTCAACTGGAACGCCGTCGAGGACGAGCAGCTCCTTCTGTATGCACCAATCTTCCAGTTCAATTGGCTGATCATGAGCGACGTCCTGCAGAACGGGCCGGCATGCATGAAGGAGCCCAGAACGCCGTGGGACTGCTACCAGCGATACAAGTCGCTTGCTCTGGCTAGCGACCACACTTCAGCGTCATCTGTGACAGCGTCATCGTCCAAAGGCGCGCTGGAGCCTCCCGGTCTCGGCTCGTCGTCCGGGTACTCGGCCATCGTCAAGTCTATGGCCTTGATGACCTCCAAGAAGCGCGCTGAAGCCCGGAGGAGGATGAAGAAGCATATATTGATCTTTGAGCACATCCACGAGTTGAGTGCGGAGAAGAAGCGCAAGGAGCTGGCCTCAAAGTCAACCAATGGTACGGCCTGTTGTCTGTGCATCTGTGTTTCGCCTGGCGCATGTTTCGAGTGAGGTGCTGATGAGTGCGTGGTGATTTGGCATGTCCTCTGCACCCTGCCAAATAGATTGCAACCGAAAGCCATGTCGTTGATTTCTGCTACTGCTGTCGTGGCACTCCGCTGACACCTTCTCCCAAACACCCTCACCTCCCCTCCCTCTCAGTCAACATCCGCAAGACTGTTCATGAGACCCATACGCAGGCCGTGATGGACCATGGATGCCGGCCGCTCAGCCCCAAAACACTGAGCGAGATGAAGGATAAGCGCGACCGTGAGCTCAAGATGGAGAGGCATGCTGCCGCCGCTGCTGCCGCCGCGGCTCAAGCGCACTCGCTCCAGAATGTTCGTCCGCCCCACCACGCCATTGCCCGACCCCCTCCCGGGGTCCCCGCGACCCTTCCACACTCGCCGTACGGATATGCAGTGCGACCGATGATTCCTGCGCATATGCCTCCAAGGTCGCCTGCAGCCCAAGGGCCGATTCCCAATGCCGGGGTGGTACGGCCACCCCCTGGAAGCAACGGACCCGCCCCTGGAGCCAGCGGTGTTGCAGCCACAACCCAGATGCTGGATGCGGCGCAGTCCTCACCACAGCCGCAGCCTGTTCCTCTACCAATAGGCGTCCCTTCAGCTGCCGCTGCAGTAGCGACCCTGCAACAGACAAACCATTCCCCCGGTCTTCCGACCGGCGAGGATGCCGCTGTCCAAGCCCGCTTATCGACCCCAATTGTTGCTGCTGCCCAGCTGGTCACTTCTCAGCCGCAGTCGCCACAAATCCCGACAGCGGTTACAGCCAACTCGATCTTGTCACAGCAAATGCTGCGTACAATGGCCATGCGCCCGCACATGTCCTACTCCGCAAATCCCATGCAAGGTAGGCCACGGCGCGGGTTGTGGGTCGCCCCCGGCCAGCGCGCTGCGATAGCTTGCACGGACATGAGCAAGAGAGTCTATTGGATGGGAGCGGTGAGCTTCGAGCTGTATCTGCTGGCCATATTCGTGTGATTTCTCACCACGCCTCATCCTTGGTACAAATCGACGTGTTTTCTGCCACCTAGGTGCCGGGATGATGATGCAGTACGCCAACTTGATTCCGTCCATGAACCCGATGGTCCAGGCACATCTCCAGCAGCCCATCTCGCGCCCTGGCGAGACTGCCATGAATGCTGCCGCCCATTTTGCGCTGCAACAAGCCAAGCAGCCCGTGGTATGTTGTGTTGCCGAGGACTGTCCATAAGACAGCGCGCTCGGGTGATGAGCTCGCCTGCATAGTGAAGCTGTGTTGTCTCACATGCCTACGCTGCTGACGCTGCATACACCATCATTGTAGCACCCGATGCTACTGCGCCCACAGCAGAACTTTTCTCAGCACTTTATCTCCCAGCATCCCCAACTGCAGATGCAACAGCTCCAGCAGCTTCAACTTCAACAGCAGCAGCAACAGCAGCAGGCTCTTCAAGAAGGAATCCAGTCCCAGGCCAGCATGTCGTCGGTCCTGGGAGTGCCTGTGCCATCGTCAATTCCACTTCCTCACCCAAACCCACAAGCACGCGCCTCTCCGGCGCCGCTGTTGAACCCTTCGGGCTCCTCACCCCGAAACTCACCGCGACCAGCCCCCGCAGTTCTCTCCGGACTCATCGAGGGAGACCCGGGCGTCGGCATGGGTTCCGCAGGGCCATCTCCGCTGGGTCAGAAATGAGAGGCATACCTACATGATCGAGCCATACCCTTCCTCCCGCTCGAGCCGGCTTCGCTGAAAGCTTGTCTCGGTCGCATGCTGTTCCTGCCTGTGCACATACATACTTGATACTGCATTATGTTTCTTTTATTCGATTTTTGGATCTTGTCAAATACTGCTCTGCAATACAGCCCGTTCGAAACGAAGCGGGACTGTACCGATTCGTGTTCTCCCCCTATTATCTGATGCATCACAGCATACCTACACATGGCATCGTATCATATTATTGATGGCCAGCAGACGCAGATGCTGCTTCGCACAGACTCGGAGGTCGAGAAACCGGATGCTTCGTGTCAAGGATCCGGCTGCCAAAGCGAGAGATCTTCTTGGCAATGCGGAAGACAGGACTGTCGTGGTGCCAAGAAGCGGGTGCTTGACGAACATGTTACAGTCGGTCCGCACGCTCGGCGATGCGCCTGAGCTTTTTGAGATCCCGCTTGCCCGAGTCGTTGATTGGAATGCAGTCGAGCTCGAGACAGTCGTGAATCGACAGCTTGACGGCGTTCTTGAGAGTGATCAGGTTCTCGGCCATCTGCTGGATCTCGGCAGGGATGGCATAGAGGTCGGTTCCGGCTCTGGGAATGTACAGCATCACGATCTTCTCGGAGGTCTGGACAAACGCACAGTCGGCAACAAAGTCACCGAGGTGCTGGTTCACGAGCTCCTCGAGAGCGTTAAAATCGACATAGGCGTCGTTGATCCTGACCCTCTGGTCGAATCTGGCGGGCAGGTGAAGTGATGAGTATCCGGAGGGTGGAAGCGAATCTGCCATCGATCAGACATCCGCTGCTCGGCTCACAAGCTCACCTTCCAACGACAGTAAACTCCCTCTCGCCCACCAGCTCGACCCAGTCCATGGTGCAGACTCGAGGCGAGCCATCGGGGAGGAAGCCAAACGAGGCCAGCTTGTTGTCGGGATCGGCGTTGATGAAATCGGGGTGGTTCTTGATGGGATGGTCCTTGTCGACGGCCAGCATTAGGATGCCCACCCTGGTCTTGGATGGTTCGAGGACATTGCCCTCCTCGTCACAGAGAAGACAGCGAATGTTGGGCCTGTTGAGGGTATAGACCAACTTGCCGGGGGTGGTATTGGAGGGAATCAAGGCAAAGTAGGCGACGGCATCGATTAAGAGCGTCTTGGGATAATGGCACGACGGGCAAATCGTTAATTCAGGCCACATCGGCAGCACATGGGCACATAGGCACACTGCACAGCCCGTGCAGTCTCACATACCTCAATCGAAGCATAGATGCAGCGGATCTCAGCATTGGGACACAGCTGTCGGGCCTGGTAGACAAGCGACGGAGGCACTATTTCAAGGCCGATGACGATCCGGCGAGCTGTTCCCCACTTGGTAGCAGGATTGATGGAGAGTGTTTTCTTGAAGACAGTCATGGCGGACGACGATGTCTGCAGCGGCGGCGAGCAGCACATGAATTTTTAACGAACATGAGTTTTTGGTCATATAATGGCCGTCGCTCGGATAATCATCCATCCGCAAGCTGCCGTTTGACAGCCACGAGAAGCAAAACGCACCGCAAAGTAAAACTCGAGACCTTCCTCGAGGAGACGAATCGTGTTCATCGCCCTCTGCATCGGGCTGGATGCTGGCTTTGGGAACCACAGCGATCCTTTGGTGCCGAAGGCCACCATGAACATCAATGCGGTTGCCGATGGAAAGGATGGCGGCTGTGCGAAGCAACAGTGGATCGCATCCAATGTCAGCGTGCAACGCCCACTCTGCCGTTTGGTTGATTGCATTCGAGCATTGCCTTGCAAAGGTACCAGCTGACTGAGCGCCCGACCGAGTGCCCGACGGAACCTGACTGATAACTCGCCGCTGCCTGGCTTCCAGCAACTCACCATGGTCATTCCCATCTTGACGTACTTCAGTCCCAGCTTTGTTCGAATGAGATGCGAGTGCAAGTGCGAATATTTGAACCTGCAGGTCACGACAGGTGAGTGTGCTGGCAAGGCCGATAGAGCTCCAGTGCTCTTGACTTACATCTTGGGAGTATCTGCATGGTGCCATTTGAGCGATTAGATACTTTGTCATAGACCCAGCACAGTGTGTACCAGGTCCACCCGGCGCCATTCCACTGGTTGCTTGACAAGCTCGGCTCAAGTGCATTGAGACTCACCACTGATGTCCAGAGTGCACAGATATGCGACAAACTCGTTCAATGGCTCGCACAACTCGAGCGATGGATCTGGAACCTCGCCCAACAACGGGTAAACCCCGGCGTCGATAGCCTTGACGCCCTCAGTGTGGCCGGGTCGGGTGTAGTGGTAGAGGATATACCTAATACCAAGCCTATGAGTGGTAATGGCGAGTCTCGTGAGCATGGCCTGTCGACAGCCCCCATCTTGGATCGTGGGGGTGCAAGCGGCTGAGTTCAACCATGACGACAGAGCAGTGCATCCGATCGACATACCGCTGGCTGATGTCCCGTCGAACCGACGCGGGCGTGTTGAGCCCGAAATTGAAGACCTTCCTGGAGAATAGGAGACGGTGAGCAGGGACAGGCTCGAAGGAATGCTGGCGGGCTCGCACCATTTGGGCTGTCCACCGATCTCGGTGCCGTGCAGGTTCCGCGCCCATGCCCACTTACTTGCCGAGGATCCAGAGAGCAAACATGTACAATGCCCAGTGCGCTTCTGTCTCGCAAAATGTCCCAACGACTTCGTGGCCCTCATCGCCCCAGCCTGGGAGTGCCTTGAGACCTTGGGCTATAGAATACGCCTTCTGCCACACTTGCAGGTAGCTGTATCGTTCTGTGATGCTGTTCTCGTTGGTCAGGAGGGCAAGGGTATCGGGCTCTTCTCGCGCAGTCTTCACCAAGACCTCGAGCGGATGCAGCCAGGCCCCAAATGGGTCCATTGGCGGTGCAAATTTCGGCTGGACCAACTCGACTGCCGTCCTGGCCCTGTTCAAGGACGCAGGAGCCAGCCGGTCGATGCTGAAGGTGCGCTGGGGCTCGACCGGCTCCGCGAGACAGCAAGCAAGGCTTCTGAGGGTCATTTTTTCGGGGATTGCGGAATGCCAAGGTCTCGCCAGGGCCGATCGAGACTTTATAATGTGCTGCGTGGCGTCCCCATTCGTAATGGGTAGTCATCCCCGGGCCACAGCCACGCTCGCTGCCCTGCGCTTCTGCACCATGGCGCTTTGTACTGCCGTCCTTTTTCTTTCCCCGTCCATGCGAAGAGCAGGCCGAAATGGGGCGGAGGCTGGTGGGAATCGGGGGCGGCGCCGGGCATGCCCGACAAAAGCAAATTCGCCCCACAGGCCCACGGGACCGGTTGGCTCCATGTGCACCAGCCAGCTCCAGACCGGCATGCCCGGAAGTGGCAGGCTATCTTCGGCTCAGCTCGGCCCGGCACCGCTTGTCTGGTCTGGCCTGGCCTGGTCTTGGCGAAGCTTGGCTGACACTTCCGGACACATCGGCATCGGCCTGCACCAGAACCGGCGCATCGTCGTACCTGGCTTGGCAGAACCGGCGCTGCTGGCAACGCGTCCATCGCTGACACGTGCTGTGGCGCGGTACCAGGACCCATGCCACACACACGTGACTGTGTTCTGTGCCGGAAGCAGGCGGCCTGCTGCCACGGGCACACCGGTCTTTTGGCGGCACATCGCCACCAGCCACTGGGTTTCCGCTTCGACCGCCATCCAGCCCCCAAATCCACCACCGTCCCTCGGCCTGCAGCCCCCAGAAATCATGATTCCGCAGCTCGGACTTGGCCGATGGCTCCTGTTCATCGGAGTGATGGCCGCCTACAATGCCGTCCAATGCTTTGTCCCATCCATGAGACTGACCCCCAAGATCTACGCTCGCAAGGCGAACGAAGGTGGGCGGCTCGCTGATTTCCCCTGGCTGTCTTGCTGGTTGTTTCTTGGCCTGCCTCGCTGCAGCGACCGACAGGGACATCTGCTGCTCGCCTATTTGGAGTCCGGCGGGTGCTTGCATGGAATAGCAGTGCGCTTTGCATGATTATGATCCAGTCCGTTAATAGTCCCTAATGCCGATGCTGTGTGCGTTCTCACATCGCCAGTTACCCCACTCATGTCCCGAATGATGGGGCTCTGGACTCTGGTTTCGGCCATCGTCCGCATCTACACCGCCTACAACCTCGACAACCGCCCGTAAGCCCGATCGTGTGCCAGTTGCGGCAGACAGCACCTGCTATCGTGCTTTGGATGAGCTCCCGCGGCCGAGCCGCAATTGCGTGTTGCGTTCAGCACCGAAGGAGCTGTGCTCCAACGTGCTCATCGGCAAACACTGACCATCACCCTCGTTGCAACACCCGCTCGACCCCAAACTCAACATTGGTCCGACTCTCCGATCGATAACTCCGTTGATGTGATACCAAACGACCCGAATGGGCCCTCGCCTTCCCGATCTCCCATCCAACGATCTGCAATCGGATGTTTGTCCTGCCCCTCTCGGACCGAACCGGATGCGACCGGGGCCGTCTGGCATGTTCGTCCTCGTGCAACTAATTGCTGTTTCTGGTCGCTCCAGCCTCTACGAAATCTGCATGTTGACGTTCGTCGTCGCTCTGGGCAGCTTCGCTTCCGAGATCTTTGTGTACGGCACCGCCCCCATCTCCTCGCCCGGCGTCTTCCCCACTCTGATCATCACCCGTAAGTATCGCCCGGCGAAGCCATGCGTTGTTCTGCTACCCTTTGGCATGTGAGGCACAGCACAGTTGCCGAATGCGCAATGCCAAGGGCAAGATGACGTTCTAATTCGATTGCTCCCCGGGTTCTGCGTCGCTCTCCACCAGCCGTTTCGCTGGCGTGGATGTTCCTCGACTACCCCAACTAAATATGCATCGACAATAAAGGGCAAACTAAAGGCGATCTGCCGCTTGAATAGCACTCATGGTACAAAGTGTCGGCATTGTCACGTTCACGATAGATTTCCGTTCAATGCAGCTGCACCGGAGTCTGGATCAGTAAGAAAGCAGACGCTGACGAGGAGCACCCTATGCTCAGCGGGACTGCATGGTCCACGAGTATCCGTGTGTGCTCGATGAACGGGCCGACCGCACCGTACTCTTGCAGAGAGCCGATCGAGGGCTGGAGGCAAACCGACAGCCGGTCTTCTCGGGGCTGCTTTCGCGGCTTTGCCCTCCATCCACCAAGCTGCTGTTGCAGCTCGACCGAGAATACCCTGTCGACCAGGCCCAGGATGCCTTTTGTTCACGATGCGATCGAGCTGATTGGGTCAGCGGCTACGCATCCCGTTATGAGCCCGCTCTTCTGGCTCGCAGCCGTCTGGCTGCTTGCTCCGTTTGCCACGGCGTTGCTCGCTGTCGTCGGCTGCTGCTTTGGTCTGCTCTATTCTGGCCTTGGCCTCTGGCGACGACTGCACCAGGGCGCCCCGATCAACTGGAACGAAGAGATTGTCCTGATCGTAGGAGGCACGCATCGCATCGCATCGCATCGCATTGCTGGGTCGCGGCTGCTGACATGAACCATCTCATGTTGCAGGCAATAGCGGGATTGGTCGCTCGCTGCTGCAATCACTCAAAACTCTTTCGCCTCGGTCCATCGTCGTTATCGATATCGATCTGAGCACCATTCTCCCCGAGCACCAAGGTCTGCGATGCTCCATAGGCTATCGTTGCGCACCATCGTTGTGGGTTCATTTCAGTCGCTGCTGACTCTGGCCGATCGATCCATTGCGGTACAGGCGCTGTGGAAAACGGCCGTCTGAAGCTGTACCAGTGCGATGTCTCAACCTTCGACGCCGTCTCGAGAGTGGCAGCAACGATCGCGAGCGAGGTACGGATCTCGATTGAGATTCTGGACTGCAATCCCGACAGAAGGATCCAGCTCCGAGCTCGAACGCAGTTCTCCACTCGCCGTTTGAATCTTGCCCGCCGAGCGTGATATGCACGGCGACAAACGAGTCGATAGTGGATCCGCCCTGACCGCTCGCGGGCCTGCAGGTGGGCTCCCCGACGATGGTAATCAATTGTGTGGGCATCGTCAATGGCAAGACGCTCATCGACTTGACGCCAGAGGAAGTTCAACGATCCATCAACTGCAATCTAGCGGGACACTTCTGGATCGCCAAATGCTTCCTGCCCGAGATGCTTGCTCGCAACCGAGGCCACTTGGTAATCTGCCGCCCCGTTCTCGACACACCCCGCAAGTTGCTGTATCGAGTCTCTTGGCCTCGGTGCTCACATTCCACCCATCCGACTCCAATCCCAGATCACGATCTCCTCGACCTTGGGCATGAAAGGTGTCAGTCAACTGAGTAAGATACGACCTCGCCTGCTGCGATACACTGGATTGCGACCTCATGCCATCCATTTGCTGCAGCTGACTACACAGCGACCAAGTTTGGACTCATCGGAATGCACGAGTCGCTTCGACAAGAGCTATCCAAAACGTGAGTCTCCAGTTGCCTGCTCGGCCATGCCAGTATCGGATGCTGTTGGGCTCGCACTCTCTCTGACAGCACACACGGCTCTCTCGTCTCAGCAACGTTCGGACATCATGTATCTACCCCGGACTGGTCAACACAGCCCTCTTCAGCGGCGTTCAGTACCGACTCTCCCAGCTCTTTCCAGTTCTGGAGTCCCAAGATGTCGCCCGCACAATCGTGTCCGTCCTGGAGTCGAACCGCAGCCAGGATGTCGTCTTGCCCTTCATCTTCAACTTTATGCCGCTCATGCGAGCGTTTCCGATCGAAATCACTGATCTGGCCACAACGGTGAGCCCAGCTCTGATTCACTTGGCCATCGCCGTGCTTATTCCATCCACATGTCGCATCGTCAAAGCACCCGCTGTCGACACCACGCACCCACACATGCTAACGCTAAGCACTCATATGTGCTGTCTATCCAATCGCCTCGATGCCAGCTTCTGGGGGCAAACGAAAACATGAAGCAGCACCGCAAACAGAGATAGCTGCCGAACAAGCTTTGCTCCATGTTAGACAGATTTCTCTCCTTGAGGCATGTTCATGGCCGGATTCCCATCTGGATGCAAAGTGGGCCGAGTCAATAGAGTCAATCTCGAGACAAGATGGTCCAGTATTGCACTGCACTTCACCTTCGCTGAGGTGACGCTGGCTACGGGTTGCTCAGCCCTGAGCGTGCAGGGCTGGGACTCTCGTTGATTCGGAGTCGACTTGGAACCAAATCGCCCGATCTGTTGTCCGCGCTATCCGATTGCTTCTCGATGCTATCGCTGAAGGCATCGATGGCGCCGATATCGTGGAACACGGCCCGTCTCGCTACTGGGGTAATGCTGGGAGCATTGATTGCCTCGTTGGACCCTTGCCGTTCCTTCTCCGGCGACTCGGCATCATCGGCCTTTTGCTCGCTTTGCTCCTCGGCCAGGTCGAGGTTTGCAAGCTCCTGTGCGTTCTCATCGCCTTTGTCGGCACGGCCTGCTTCGAGATAGTCTGCTATCTCCGGGATGCTGATAAGTGCCTTGGGCGGAATCATGAACTGGTGGATGCAGCCAGGCCAAAGCAGTTACTCATACGAAATAATCGCAGTGGCAGCATGCTGTCAACGCCAACAGTCACAGCAGCCTGTGCAGGCACAGAAGAAACACAAGCATGGATGCCGATGGAACAACGAAAGCGCTGCTGGCACATATGCTTTTGGCCATATCCCAGCGACCTACCAGCATTCGCCTGCGGGTGCGCGAAATAAATCGGTGCATTATAAAATGGATCAGTGCGGACCCCAAGCGTTCCAAGAAATTGGGGTCAAAGACCCGATGATCAGTGCTCTCGGTCCCAACAGCTGCTTAGCTCATGTACAGCGCATTTCCGACTCGCAGCCACTTGCCTGGCTCGCTTGGCACTGGCCTCGAGATTTCTCAGATACTTGGGCATGAGGTAAAACGTCATGAATAAGAAAAATACCGTTGAAATGCCGAATGAGGCGTTGCAGAAGGCGTATGCGAATTCTATGACCGGCGTGATGTTGTCGCTCAGAATGGTGGCCGCCTGTTCGGATGGGTGGCCAGAGACGGACCATCAAGGCAGGATTCAATAAGCACGTTCATCGCAAAGACACTCCATGAATGTAACATCTGTCAAATTAGATGAGGACAAACAGCCGTCGCTGCGGCGATATATCCATAGAGACAGCGATTGATATCGCGGAGCGTGCAGCCATCCAGCCACGCAGATCAAAGCCGAGCAACTCGGCCGCCATGCAGACACCATGAGAAAGTGCATGTCCACAACCTCTGCGAACAGACTGCCCCAAGGCCTTGTATACCTGATCCAGATCCGAAAGCAGGATGCCGTCTGGACTGTCCATGAGGGCCTGCAGCTGGATATATACGGGCGACAATGTCGTGTTGATCCCATTCACTCGCGGCGGCTCTTGCGTGATCAAGATTGCCAAAGTTGATGCGAACTGCAGCAAGTAGTCCAGGGATCCGCACGCCTCGATCGGACCCAGGCATTTGCTGTTGTACTCCAGATCATCCAGCGCAGGGATCCGTCCCTTGAAGCCGCTCAGTCCTAACGAGGCGTTTCCAGTCTGGAGACCCTCATTGATGAAGAAAAGCTCCTCGGCAACCATTTTCATGAGCTGAACAGTGCTTGGGTAGTTGAGGGAGTTGGTGTCGTTTCTCATTAGCTCCTGCGACTGCGAGAGCAAAAGCCATGCGTCTAAGACAGACGAAGTCAAATGAACCCAGCGTTATGATCGGATTAGTCATTGGGCCGAGGCAGGTTAGTTCATCGCTCTGTCACTCGCTCCCTTGGCTTGTATAATGACCAAACGAGTGCTTGACAAAGGTGCCTCAAGTACTCGGCACCGACACTGACATCGACTCGATGAGCGGAATGGGTAAGGCGGTGGAAAGTTACACACAACATGACTTACAGCCAGAACGGATGGTCGCATATCGCTCTTCCACAGCAAGCTGGACCAGAGTGCTGTTTGCCAGCGACAACAGATACAGCGAGATCCCCGTGATGATTGCAAAAGTCAAGAGCGACGCGACATAGGAGATCCCGACGGCCTTCAGGCGAAGAGGCATCTGCTTTTCGAAGGCCTTGAGGCTCTCTCTCGTCTGGTAATTTACCGCGGTCTTGGACTCTCGCTTGACGATCGCTGTGGAAAACCGACCTTTTTTGGAAATCTCCTTGTTCTTGAGCTTTTGTATAATGTGGTCGATGACTGAGTCGGGCACTCTGAAGAACAGCTCGCTCGAGATGCGAAAGTCGCGGCTCACTTTGTAGAAGAACGGCACAAAGATGAAGAGACAGAGAAGCAGCGGCACGGCTCCGCAAGCGATGGCGCTGATGATGGCAAGGTAGAAGCGCTTGTTGTTGCTATCGCTCTGCATTTCCGACTACATATGTGAAGCACATCAATGGTGAGAGGGTGCGGTGGGTTTTCGCCGATTGTGCAGCCGTAATCCTGAATGAGCGCATCAAGCCGTGTCGTCATGCAGCACACGGTTCAATCGGCTACCTGGTAGGCGTTCGCGACGTTTAGCAGTCCATAAAACACAGTCATTGGTCCATTCTGGATCACAAACTTCCAGTACGGAAGGACATTGACGGGAGTTTGATTGTACGTGGCAATGTTGTATAGCGATTCTGAATACAGAAAGATGGCTTCGCGGAGGTTCGAATTGACGACCTGGCCTGTAAAGCCCAGTCCCGGGGAGTAGTTGACGATGCCGAGATTGGGTGCTGATCGCGGAAAAACGTTGAGAATGTGCGTCGTTTGGGTCAGGGATCTTGCAAGAGAATGCCATTGCGGTGCACGCGGCTATTCCGCCACGGGCAGGGCAAAGACTATTCATCAAGGTCATTGGCACGGCGTTTTTTGATAGCCGTTTTCAAGTTTGCAATAGCACAGTCCACGTTACGGAGCATATCACTGGCTCCTGCCAGGAATCGACCATCCTTTGGGGCAGCAGGTCACACACGCTACTTACTGTTCCAGGCAGCATCGATCGCTGCAGAGCTGAGCGACGTATCCTTGAGGAATGCAGTCGCCGACGAGGATATGTTTGAGGATATCTCAATCAACTGACTCCTGGTGAACGATATGCTGTGTGGAAACATGGCGGGGTACTGTTGGATCCACTCGAGACCCCTGGCCCAGTACACCGCTTCTTGGGCAAGCGAGCGCAGTCCAAGGCTCTCCATAAACGCCACCTTTTGGTTGACGACGGTGTTGACAAAGATCGGAAATGCCACCGCAAACATGGCAATGCTGCACATGAACAGAAAAACCAGCGAGCTGTACACCGAGATACGGAGGCCGTTGATAATGCGAGCTGCCGCCTGGTTTGTATTTCCACTGCCTTGGCCAATCGAAAACCTGCAAAAGCACCAGCACCGGTAAGCCGCTATCGTATCGCCGTATGGGGGGCTGCGGTCGATGGATGCATGGCGTCGCACTAGCGTCAATCGATTCCACCCACATGTGGCTAAGGTAGTCAAAGTCCACGTCGGCTTTGCTCTCGGTCAGGCTGAATGTGCTGTTCACGGTGCTGGCCGGGGACGCGACCGACTGCTGAGCGTTGAAAGATTTGGACTGAATCGACTCATGCTTCATACGGCGCTTCCTTTGCTGTGAGGCCTCGAGGAACTCTGCATGGCTTTCGACCTTGGCAGCGAGCGCTGGCTCGAAGCTCACGTGGCGCAAGAAGTTTGAAAATGCCTTCAGCACCTTGATGGACTGTGGAAATGCCTGCGTGAGGCGCTGGATGGGGAGATAGGGAATGAGCAGCCGCGTTGACAAGCGGGCGAACGCTTTGTACGATAGCTACGCTAGATACGACTCATGGCTCCTGGCTTATGGCGTATGACTCATGGCTCCTGGCTTATGGCGTATGGCTTATGGTTCATGGCTTATGGCTTATGGCTTATGGTTCATGGCTTATGGCTTATGGTTTCGCTCCCACCTTGTAGTATCCTCGAGCTGCCTCTTCGTGTGTCTCCACATTGTCCAGGATACTCATAAGCATTCGTAGGTCGTAGTTTTGTCGCTGGACCTGCTGCCAGAACATTAGAGCATTCTTCACAGCTTTCTCTTCGTGGTGCTTGGCGGAGGACATGTCGTGTCGGAACTGAACAGCCTGGATGATATCTATGGAGCGCATATGTACAGCCACGTGGATGGTGAGTAATCGTTGCAAATGCGACCATCTGAGGCTCGAGTCCACCAACCTTTGACACCCTCGGACTCGGAGAGCGTGGCTTGGTCGTACTGGGCGTGGTTTATAAGTATAGCGGATCAGTTTAGAGTTGCGCATCCCTGCCAATAGATGAGCCGAAACAGGGCGCTGGATTGTGGCTGAATCGTCCTCTCACCTCCCTACACAGTGTCGGCCCATGTGAAATGAGTTGTCAGCCATCTCGAGGACAACGCGGAGCCATGTGCATGGTCAAGTGCGGGAACAGTGCGCTATCAAGCGCGAGGACAATCCATCATGATCGCCGACGCTACATACCATTTTTTGAAGAGAAAGAACAGGCAAAACTCAGTGTCAGCCGTTGGCTCCATGAGCAGCGCCTGCTGAACCAACTGGAGCATTTGAGTCGTAGAAAGTTCACAAAGTTTGGAGCGTGCATAGATATTGTGGTGGACACAGTGGTTTGAGCAGCACAATTGATGGAACGGGTGTAGTTTGGTTAGAGTGACCGGGGCGACATGCGAACGACATGGTGGACGGCCTTGTGTTGGTCGGGGTCGATTGCGCCAAGAGCCAGAAATACTTACATCCTTGGCCATGTGCGCTGTAGGCATGGTAAAGTGGCCCGACAGAGCCTCTGTCTCGAACGTGAGTAGCAGCGAGAGCCTCGACATCAGCCACGCGCTCTTTGGAAACCGCTTTATTCCCATCAACAGCATGTGTGCTGCAAGCACTTTAGCTTCATCCGATCCAAGGAGCTCGATGCCCTGGAATTTGAAGAAGCGGAGGCTGTGCTCGCGCAGGATTCGACGGAGGTACTTTGAGCCTCGGCTCTCAAACGTTCCAGAGAGTGACTCGAGACTGTCGTTCTTGCTCGGCTCTCTCTCCTTTGCCGTGACAATGAGAAGAATCCTGGTGGCGAGCTCCAGGCCCAGTGGGGTCCAGTAGCTCGCAACCGCGGCCCTGAGAGTTTGTCTCAGACGCTTGGTACATCCGACTTCGTCGCAAACTTCATCTTCGGTATCCTTGTTTTTGAGTAGCGCAGTCAGCGTGTCGAGGTTGTCTGGAACTAGATAGAGCAGGCGCACACGCAACAACTGCGCGCTAAGAAGCCCAGCAAAAGGCATTGTCGCTATGATCCAGAAGATGGCCGTGGAAGGAGCCGATGTGTTTGACCAGGCAACGATGGCCGACGCCAGGGATCCATAGACGTGGGAGCCTGTGCACAAGTACGAGTTGGGCATTCATGTTCATTTTCAGTGCGACCGAGACCTGTGTCATCCTCGCGCCTATTCCCTCGCACTCTGGCATCTGCCAAAGCCCAGACCGGCCTACCGGTGACTATCGTCTTTCCGATGTTGCTGACAAGCGATGAGTATGGCGGATAGATAATGATCATGAACAGGATCGAGAGATTGCCCAAGAGAAGGACACATGTCGCGGCCCAGGTGGGGACGATGGAGAACGCCAGCGAGATGAATGTTCGAATGATGACCTCGGAGAAGTCGACTCGAGGCGCATTTCGAGCACAGAAGCTCAGCGAGGGATTCTCACGCGCCGAGAACAGCACGGAGAGCGTCACGAAGATGGGTGTCAAGAAGAGAATCAAGCACACGGTCGAGGTAGCGACCTGCACAATGAGGTAGGGGTCGATCACAGTGTGCTCGGGCAAAGTAGCGTTGTTATTTGCAGCCGAGTAGCTGACAAAGGCCGATATGATGCGATAGTACGGCTCGAACAGATGCTCCTGAAGCCAAGCGATTTATGGACACATCAGCCTCGTTTTATGTGCAGGTCAAGCAGCTGCAGTCCGATCGAGTGGCTCTGAACGTACCGCCACGGGAAAGAACAAAACGGTTGCGAGGAAGCCGAGCTGGAGAAGACGTGGCGACAGGACAGCCAGGATGAGCGATCGCTGTGCGCTCTATACCAGATTGACATGCACTCGAGATCACCGCCTCGTGCCGGCGCGCGCTCAATATGCTTGATAACGAGCCACATCCTGTGCAGAGTACCCAAAACAGCATTGCGCTTCGTTGCGCAGAGATATCAACGTACCTGATATCGGGTGATAGCCAGGACCAAGTGAGAAGAGATGCCTGTTGGGCTGCGAATCTGGTACATCAACACAAAAATGTTGATGGCAAACCAAACGGATATAGCCACGCATGTCCAATAGAGAGCCTCCAAGTCGAATGGAACTGCGTGCGTGGTGCGATGAAATGTCGGTGGGATGGGCCGAGTCAGCAACGATGTTTGCTCGTCCTTTGATGTTGCGCTCTCCTGAGCTTCAAACCATCCCAAACCATCCCACTCTGGACAAACCCGATTTGCTTACTCAAAAAGTAATGCAGGACTGTTTGCAACGCAGGTTGGTTCCATGGACTACATATCGGTAAAGACATCAGAGCACTGGCCAAGCCCTGGTGCGAGACACACGGCGAAGCAAAAGTAGATGACCAACGCAGCGGGCGCATGGCTTGCGCATTGCATGAGTGCAGCACAATCTAATGTCCCTACATTGACGGATGAAAGATAAATCTGACGATAGAGATAATTTCCGGTCAACTTTGTGCGAAGGCTCGGATATCCAAGCGGTGAGAATGAATTCGAGATGCATCGTCACCGAGCCGCCGTGGCTAGTACTGCCAGACTCACCCCAGATTCTGGATCGCGTCAAAGAGAAAGCCGCATCCCAGTAGATTTTCGATGATGCGATTATCTGAGCACGGGCGGGAGAGGAAGAATGACCCCAAACGATGGCATCAGCAAGGCGGCTCTGAGATTTGGTCTCGCTCCTCTCTCGACACCCTGCGATTATTCTCCGTTTGTCTGGCAACTGAATCGACTCGCCATCGTTGCACCTGTTGTGAGAAGATAGACCAAATCAAAGGTCACGTTGCGAAACGACGAGCGCTTTCGCATATCGAACAGAGTAGCCCTCGGCGCTGATACGGGTGCTGGGTGTGGGAGCGCTGGTAGATGTCGCTTTCTGAGAAGACGAAAGGAGGGGACGACAGCAACGGAATAATTCTCCGCGAAGGAGGGAAAACGATCCCGATGACGGCTCTGGAGCCGATTGCCAGATACTCGAGCTGCTATCAGACCGGCCGCCTTCGATTCCACTCACACTGCCTCTGAGAAGTCGATAGGGGGTGGCCTTCCGGACTGATTGAGTGGGCATGACATCACCCCAAGCAAGACTACACCAGGAGCGAGTAGTTTGTGCGGATCAGAGAGGGACAGCCTCCAGCGGTGTGTCGAGTCCCTCTGATTCGCCAGCGAGCTTGCATCATACTTTTCAAACAACACTGTTTGCAGCACTCCTCGACTTTGTGCACCACCTCTTCGGAACAGGTATACTCTCGAGGATCGACTGTGGACAAGAATGATACATTGGTTACTGCCTCAGGCGCAGCATAGTCGTGGGACAGTGTCAGTTCCCTCTGCTGCAAATCACGAGCCTGAAGCCCGATGGTCTGCAGGCCGCATGATCCCAGCCATGAGACCGCTTCCTGTCTTGGGTATCTATCCCTTGCCCTGTCGCCATGAGATGGATATCCGTTGTATCTGTGTATGTATTCCCACCCAACCCCACCGCCAAAAAACAGTAACATTCGAAAGTGAGAGCGGTCTGCTCTGCTTGACTTTTCGAATGCTGAAACAACCCAGTATCCAATATGGAGCAATGCTCGGATCTGATTCGCGACAAAGGAAGGCAGACTCCTTCTCTCGAGTCGCATTTGTTCAGCGAGATACGCCATAGTCTTGTGCGCTGATAAACTGATCCCGCGACCTGTAGGAGCGAGGAGAGTGGATCATTGGCGAGACCGGAGGCCGTGGCAGGAGCTGGTCCGAGGAAGATTTGATGGCAAGTAAACTAGGAGAGCTGTGTGTGAGATAAGCGGGACAAGGGAGTTCGTCCGGCACGGCTCCTCGACCGATTCGGGGCAGCAGGGGTAATGGCGGCGGTGGTGGCGGCGGTTTGATCTTTCGAGCGTATGGCGGCAGCGGGGGCGCCGTTGGTGGTGGGCTCGGTGCCAGAGAGGCCGGGGATGATGGCACCAAGCCCGTCTGCTCGCCTTGGCTCGCTGTATCTGCGCATGGGTCTGCAGGAATGCGGGGCGGGGAGTTGGCAAAGGGAAGGAGGATATCCTCGTTTCGGTAGTGAGGATTCACTGGAGGAGGAGGAGGTGGTGGTGGCGACGGTACCGTCGGGCTCGGCACGAGCAGAGGCGAGCAACTTTGCACAGGGCGAACAGGTCGGGCTTCCATTGGTGATCGACCAGAGGCCACCTGTGTTGCTCGATGGCTCTGGTTCGCAGGGCTTTGTGGCGACGGCATGGAACAGGCTGCAGGGGGCTGTGTGAACCCGGTGCGGAAGGACAGCAGATGACCGACACCGGCCAACGGCGATGCGACCGACCCGAAGATAGGGCTGTCCGAGCGGTACGGAAGTGTCGCACTGTTTTCCACACGACCCTGGTTGTTGCTGGGTTGAGCGAACTGGGTATTGGGTTGTCCGCTTCCACTCGTTGTTGGAGTGTGGCCCGGGCACTCAGAGTTGTTGGGTCGCCCAGGACTTTCGCCATGCCGTGTGCCTGAAGTGGTGCACTCGAGTATCTGCTGTTTCATCTCGGTGTATACTTTTGCGAGCCGGCGAGAGTAGTCCCCCATCTCCCTCAAATATGCAAGTATGGCCTGGGGCAGCGCATTTCTTCGGAAGATGCGGTTGTCGTTGACAGTGCGCTGAAGCCGGTAGCGGGCACGGTCGAGGTCGTGAAGCTTCTTGGCCAGTGCGAGCTGTCGCTTGCTGGTGACGACTGGGGCCGTTGCTGGAGCATTTGTCGACGGGTGGATGCGGCGAGACGCCTTTGTTGCAGAGGCACCGACGACCGAAAGTGCCCGGAAATGATGAGTGACCGAGAGCTCTCGGGTGTGGACCTGAAGGAGCGTCATGGCGATCCGACCAAGGCAGGAGTGAATCCGAGACTTTGACTGGCAGAGCTGAGTGATGGGGTGGGGTGATGTTGGCGACTCCTCTATCCCGAACTGGTGCGCAAGCTGCTTTGAATGGCCGTGCCAGCTCAGCAAGATCCGAAGGTATAGTGGGAGGATGTCCGGATTTAGAGCTGGGCTCGCGGGTGGAAGCGCCAGGCCTGCGCTAGCAAGGGCAGTACTCGAAGTTGGTGAGGAACATGAAGGTCGCTTTGATGCTTGGAAGAGCTGCGTGGGATTCAGTGCGGGATCGGTGTGTGAAAGATTGAGGACACAGCAAGGGCGATGTTGTGAGCCAAGGTTCCCAGGCCGGTGTCGTGGGATATAGACGGCCATGCGATGCGGGAAGAATGCAGAGCAGTTGGCCATGCAAGCCCGGCCAAGCATATTCAGCAAACGAGACACACAACCCACCTCCCACTCCGAGCCCCACCACCCAAGCAGATGCTCGGTATGGCGGAATTCTGATTCGAGGCACTCATTCCACAGCTCCAGGAGTCGGCTCACGACGGGTGGGAGCTTGCTCAGGGCCTTGAATCGGGGCTGGCTTGGTCCCGACAACGAGACCTCGGCCGCTCCTTCGGACGATAGCAGCTCGAGTGAATTTTCGCCCAAGGTCGAGACGTAATCCGGCGGCAGCTGCGCGGAGGTGTAGTCCTCGAGCACTGCTGCGGTCTTGGAAAAGATATGGGCGAGCTTTTCCCACATCTCGGTGCGACTTTCGCAGAGCGTCGTCAGGAGCAGCAGCGCCGGTCCCTGTTTCTGATGGATGGATTTTTCGGCTTCGAGGCCGGCCAGCAGACATGCGTCATCCCATGCCTTCTTGAGGCCAGAGATTCTCGAGGTCGAGTGATCCAGCAATGGAATCAGGCTCTCGCGCTCGTCCTCGCCGTCATCGAGTTTTGTATTGGTCTCGGCCGGGACCACTTGCGAAGCATTGCGGCCGCTCAGGGCTTTCTTGTATGCCTTCTTTGCTCGGGCTTCGTTCCTGGCTCGTGTGCAAACTTCCAAAAATGCGAGGCGGAATACGGCCAGTTCGTCAAGGTAGATGTCAAAGACCTTGAGCATGGGAGCAGAGGCCGTCTGGACGTTGGTGGATAACAGGGACATGGACTTGAATGCGTCAATGAGCCCTTGATCACGTTCCTCCTGCCAGAAACGACGACGCAAGACACATCAATGGGCGAACAGGACACGCAGTGGCAGAGAGTTTGCGAAGGAACATGCAGGCCTTCCCGTCTCGCTCCGATACTGCGGCTGCCTACATAAGCCCATGTCAGCGCCGTCGAAACCAATTCCTCGAATGTCGCGGCAAGTTTTTCCCACGATGATCGCCAGCGACGGCCCTCCTTGATGCAGCGAGACGCGAATTGTCGATCGGGACGGCAGAGTCCGGATGTGAGGGTGAGTGAGCTGCCGTTCTGGGTCAACAGGAGGGACGAAGCCGGCGCTGGAGCAGCCCGAGCAACCGACGAAGCACATCCCATCGTTCGCGGCGGAGGGAGCAACAGGGAGGCAGTGGTTGACGCTGAGCAAAGAGGACAACACAGGGGAGGCGAGGTGGGCGAGGATGGCTGATGGACTAGAAGCCAAAGGAATACCATGCAGCGACTCGGGTTGGCGCCAGAAGAGAGCCGGCTCGACAAACGCTTCATGGCCGAGGTCTGGTTGTGATTGGGGGTGGTGTGATGATCGAGGGCAGCAACGGTGGAAGGACCCATCTCGCATGCGGGGCCAAACTGATGCTGGAGAAATTGTGGTTGCCTCTCCTCCCACACAGCCTCCCCTGATAATTTCATCGGCTTATTGTAGGTACGACATTGCAGTATTGAAAGTATATCGGCATAGAGAAGAGGGACTGCAGGATGGCAAAGTCCACAGCCCCTTGCTGCTGCCGATGCAGGGCGATTGTGCCGAGCACCCATCTCGCATGCTGATTGTACAGGGGGAAATGGAATACTTGCCCATAACCCATATGTCAGCGGAGTCTGTGATGGCATGCATCCAGATAATCTATATGCAACAATCAGATCACCTCCGAGTGAACACCACCGGTCGCTCTCCGGTCTCCACAATCGGCATGCACACTGGTCTCGGAGTGTCAGCGGTGAATGGTGCTCTTGGACACTGGCGAATGGTCATGGCCAGCGCGCGATGGCTATTGGGTAACAAAATATATGATCAATGGACAATAACTAGGGTGTCCCGTTTTTTATTGAATAGACTGTAACAACTGACAGTGGCACATGGGGTCATGTAATGTGTAGACAGCAGAAATGATCGATGGGGGGATTGTTTTCTGAAGAAAGAGGGGCGGTACGAAAGAGTGGATCAAAAATCTAGCTTCCCAGGTGACGGATGTAGATCCGACTGGTGTCGCATTAGTGGGATGTGAGGGGGGGGGCAGAGAAAAGAATGGCAGATGCTTTCAAAGTTTGCCAGGACAACATGTAAAGCTGTTGTTGTGGCGGGGGGGGGAAGGATGTCTGAGATGGAGAAACGTGCGCGAGATGCTCCGACCGGTATGTCGGTGTTGTCGAGATTCTGAATGTTGCGATGGGAGCCAGAGGATTCAAGCCCAGCCGGTTGACAGAATCGGTGACAAGCATCCAGATAGAGGGTCGGGTGTCTAGAGGAGGGCGGCATCATGTGGAGGAATAAATATAAAATACATATGGATGGTACCGCAGTGGCGGAAAGGGGGGGGGTCGGTGCGTTCCTGGTTGAGGCTCGTTCAAGCATCCACAAAAGAACATGGCGAGCAAGTGCAGCTGGGCTTTGGAAGGCAGGGGCCATCCTGGTCAGACCGAGACCAAGGCAGCGGACGTCGTGCTGTGGCTTTGCATCATGTCGATGGTGTCGCGGCTCGGAACCTTGGGCAGGGCCATGGTTCGGAACAACTCTGCGTTGTCGGGAGTCGGCGAGCGCAGATCGATATCCATGGCAAGGGCGTTGCCGTAGAGCTTGTTGTTGACCCAGGACAAGCTGTCAAACGCATCGTCTCCGGGCAGGGGCGGGGCCACCGACTGGGCTGTGTTGCGCCGGTCCAGCGACGGCTGGCGGCCGCTGACAAAGGTGGTATCGGAAAGCACGGAGAGACCCTTGAGTTGATCAGCGAGGAGCATGCTGTCGGGACGAGCGCTGCTGGCGATCGAATCACGCTTGCGAAAGCCCGATGCCGGGCTCATGGGAGGCGCGCTGGCCGAAAACGAAGGCTCAGGCGACTTGAGGGATGGCTTGGGGCTCTTGAGGCGGAGCGAGATCAGGTTCGAGGTGTTGATGGGTGGAGGCAGCAGACTGTGTCTGGACTTGAACTTGGATTTGACTTTGGACAGCGAGCCCATTCGCAGCAGCGACGAGTCGGACGAGGCGGCCGGGAAGGAAAACGGCCGTCTGAGCGACTCGGGGTCGCTGGGTGCGAGCGGCGCGACCGAAGGTGCAGCCGAGGACACAATCGAGGGCGAAACCGGAGAGAGGGGCGGCTGCACCTTGGCTCCATGAGGTCGATCGAGAGATTCGGAAACGTGGACAGACAGATTGATGGCGTTGATCCAGGCTGTTGCGTCTGCCTCAGAGGCGCAGCGGAGCAGCCAGGCCGAGTCCTGGTCGTGCGAGTCGCCGCGGGCGGGAGCAGCGCGAGCGACTTCAAAGACGTTGCGCTTGCGATATTTCGACGACAGATTGCATGTCGAGTGCTGGTCAACGACCATGGCGCCGACGACTGGCTCCTCGGCTCTCTTGGCCTTGAAGTAGTAAAGGCGATGGGGCGTCAGCAGGAAAAAGTACTGCTTGAAGGACTTGAAGAAGAGAGCCGAAGAGCGCTTTTCCATCTCGCCATGCAGACATTTTGGAAAGAGGTTCGAGAGCTCGCCGAGGGTGAGCTTGTCGAGCTCTGTGGTGGCGAGCGCGGGAGAGCGGGACGGCGCCATCGCCTTCAGGGACAGGGAGTTGGATCGCTGGAAGGCGAGGGCCGAGTTTCGGTGCGGTTGGCGGGGAGTGGTATTGCTGCGGACCAGGAGCGAGGCCTTGAGGTCGGTGTCGGAAGGATGGGTACTGCCGACCAAGGTGGTGTCATTGGAGGAGGGGCGATCGGGAACGGCGTCATCGGAGTCGGGCCGGTAATAGCCCAGGCTGTATCTGTTGGGGTTGTCGGGGGTTCGGCTGAGGCGGTTGGGATTGGAGATGCCCTGAATGCTGATGAGGCTGCGTCTGTTGCGACTGGTAGTGCCAGGGGCGCTTCCGGAGGCGCTTTCGGTGCCGTGTCTGTTGCCGAGGCTGCGGGTGCTGGGATCGTCGCTGTCGGCATCGAGCACCGAGTCGTCGTATATGCGCTCGCGGGTGGGCGGCCGGGGCGGCTCCTCCGAGGGAAGGTCGACGGTGGTAGTCTCGGGCATGGGCGTCGAGTCGGTGCTGCTGGTGGTCGAGAAGGAAAACTCGGCGCTGTTGGCATGGGCCGGAGCCAGGTAGACCGAGGGCGTCGGATAGCGGGACAGGGTCGAAAACGAGGCCGACACGGAGCGGGAGTGCGACGGATACATGTTGGCCGGAACGACGCCGAGCATCTGCAGCTCCAGGGCGTTGAGGTCGCGCACGTCGCTGGCGAGCTGGGACATGGCCGACTCGAGGGCACAGAGCGATCGGTTGGTGCCGACGTCGTAGGAGTAGAGCACACCATTGCGAACCTTGATGGCGCACGACGAGCGACGCTGGAGGGTGTCGACACTGGAGGAAGGCCGGTGGAAGGAGCCTGAGGTCGAGCTGGCCCGGTCGAGGCCAAAGGACATGCGGAAGGACGCAGGCGAGCCCAGGACCGAATCACGGTAGTAGGACAGCGAGAGGACCGAGGGCGGCGGCGAAAAGAGCTGCGAATGCGCTGGAGATGCTGCCTGGGAATGCGACGGCAGCGGCGGGCTGAGCATGGCTGAAACAAGATGAGGTTGAGACGACTGGAAGGGCGAGCTGGGCACGGCCGCGCCGAGTTGGAGAGAGTGCGACGACTGGGAGGCCTCGGGCGAGCCGGAGCCCGAAGGACGATAGGCCACATGGACCATGTGAGCAGGTTGCTGTGGAGGCGGAAAGCCGAGCCGGGAGCAGAGGGAGTGGACTTGCGGCAAGACCTTGAGATGGGGGAAGCTGGATGGACACCGAGACTGGATGGACGCCGAGAGCGACAGAAGCGACAAAGAAAAGGCGATCGTAGATGCAACGAGCAAAGACAGCACCAGATGCAACGAGCAAAGGCAGAGGGCCTCGGGCGCCCAGACAGATGTCCAAGATCAGGCGAGAGGATGCGGGGCCGAGGGGCAGAAGGCGGTGGGCCAAGGTTGCAGATCGGCGATGGGGCGGGCTGGCGATTCGGAGGACGGCGAGGAGAAAGGGCGGTGCATGAAGGCAAACCGGTGCGATCTGGGTGGGGACGGTGCCGCTGCAGCCTCCCCGAAGGCGATCAGCAGATGGACCGCGAAGGACAAGGGCAGCAGACAGTGGGGACAGCGGTGGTGGAGGAGGTGGTGGTGGGGGACGAGGCGGGTTGTTCGTGCAGTCGATAGGCCGGGTGGGCAGTTGCATCGATGGTCGACGGTTGATAGCGGAGAGTTGATGGTCGGTGGCCGATAGCCGAGATTGTTAAGTGGGTCGTTAATACCAAGTGGTGGATATCCGTGGCGGCGTGGGAACGGCCAACAAGGGCCAAGGACATTCGGCAAGGAGGACATTCGGCAAGGGCAGTCGGCAGCGGCACTCGGCAAGGACAGCACGCGGCTGGCACCGGGTGCATCTGGGTCGATGGACACGAATGTGCATCTGGGTCGATGGGCATGAATGTGCGTCGAGTAACGACTGCCATCCACGGATTGACGACAGTGATCAACCAAGTAACGACTGTGATCAACCGAGTAACGACTGCTATCCACCAAGTAACGACTGCTATCCACGGATTAACGACATGCAACTCGCTCGACAAAACGAGTACTGTCGCAGCCAGCAAGGCCAGCCCAAGTCGTCGCTCGGCCTTGGTCGCAGGATGGCAAAGTCCACCGCCCCTTGCTGCTGCCGATGCAGGGCGATTGTGCCGAGCACCCATCTCGCATGCTGATTGTACAGGGGGAGATGCGACACTTGCCCACAACCCATATGTCAGTGGAGTCTGTGATGGCATGCATCCAGATAATCTATATGCAACAATCAGATCACCTCCGATTGAACACCACCGGTCGCTCTCCGGTCTCCACAAATCGACACGCACACTGGTCTCGGAGTGTCAGCGGTGAATGGTGCTCTTGGACACACCGGCGAATGGTGCTCTTGGACACACCGGCGAATGACCATGGCCAGCGCGCGATGGTTATTGAGTAGCAAAATATATCATCAATGGTCGATAACCAGGGTGTCCCGTCGTAGGATGTGGATGCACTCGACCGACACAGCGGCCCTGCCTTGCCGCTGTCTGGGCTGTCCATGAAGACGCCCCACAGACACCGCACCAATCTCTCCCCCGGTCTCGCCAACCCATATCGTCCTCGCCGCCCTCATCCCATGTCGTCTCCTGTCGTGCCGACACCTTCGATCCCCAAGGGCGGCCTCTTCACCGTCCAGGCCGAAGCACGCATCGCCTGTCCGGATCAGACCGTCTTTGCCATCCTGCTCGACACTGCCAACTACGTCTGCTGGAACTCGTTTGTTCCAGAGGTCACTATTGTCCAGTCGCCTGTCTCGGACGGCTCCGGCTTGGTCTTGGCCGTTGGCGCACGGCTGGATTTCCTCGTCAACATGGAGCCGTCTATCCCGTCGAGCTTCTGGAACAAGATGCGCATCGCTGGGCTCGAGGTGACCTGCCTGGACTCGCACCGGGTCTGTTGGCGAAGCCATTTCGGCTCGTCGCTGCTCCAGACTGCCGAGCGGGTCCAGCTCGTCGAGGACGACGGCGCCGGCGGATGTCGATACCTCACCTGGGAGACCTATCAAGGCCCGCTTGCCTACCTCGTTCAATACGTGCATGGGGATCGGCTCCAGGCCCGCTTCCAGGACTGTGCAAACGATCTGAAGCGATACGCCGAGTCCGGGTCGCAGCAGTGAATGTCGATGCAATAGGCGATGCAATAATCGATGCCGTAATCGTCAATGCGATGATCAATGCCGTGATCGTCAATGCGTTGATCGATCGCCCTGGGCACTGCAGGCTGCGGTCCACCGCCAGCGTTCGGACTATGTCGATCGCCGCATTTCTGTTTCCATCGACCCTGCTGTCCAGAGCCGTCCTCGCTCTCCCCGCCGCCAAGGCCCTTGGTGCTGCCTCCACGTCCCCTTGCCCGCGATTGGCCTCGTCCGCGCAGATGAGTCGAAGCGGGTCAGCAGCACAACTCTCCCTCCATCAGCACTTCCACCAGCATCCACATCCGCACCTCCATCGGCATCTCTCTCCGTACCCTCGCCAGACACCTGTCTGCCTGCAGTCGACCCTCATTGCCCACTTGCTGAATACAACCGTCTGTCCCTGGCTTGGCTCCGCTTCGTCAGACCCTTGATTCCTGCGCTCCTGCTCGTTGTCTTTCTTCCTCATCGTATCTGCGCTCGCCCAGACCACAAACAACCCGCTGTTGCCTCCGCATGTCCACTGGCCCGTTATGAAACCCAGCGGCCTCATCATCCTGCTGAGCATGGGCTCCCGAATCCCACTCGCAGCCAGCACAACCACTTGTCCAGCTCCGAGTCTATCCCATCCGCCACTTGCATCCAGCCCTTCCGCCCCGTCGATGCCTTTGCCGTCAAAATGGAAAGGCCCAACTCTCCTCGCAGCGTTACCAGCGGTTGAGCATCGGCTCCCATCAGCCTCAATACAGGCCGCCGATCCTCTCGAACTGTTCGAATCGTGTCCCCTGGCCTTCAACAGCAGCCAACTGTGGCCACAGCCCATCTCGCTGGCTTCCCATCGTCATCTCCAACAGTCACCTTCGGGATTCCCTGCACAATATCCGTCTCCATCGCATCGCCCCCTCCAGGCGCCTTGGCCTCGCCTCCCTCAAAGCGACAGCGCCCGTGCGCTTCGAGACAGCGACAACACCCAATCGATCCACGACAGCCGCGACTGCTACGGCTCCAACAACTGCAACAGCTGCGACGACTGCGACGACTGCGACGACTCTGGGGACTGCACCCTCAACAGCCATGAAAATCGATGCAGCCATCGCCACGATATGCCTGCAGCTGCAGTCAGCACGGCCAGCACGGCCAGCATTCCTGTCCCGCCCAACTCAACCGACCCCTCATACGGAGCACCCGCTCGAACACCTCCCTCCATCACAGGCCTTCATCTGCACCGCTTCATCACGGACCTGCGTCGATGGCGCCTGTGGATCTCGCAGTCGCAGTCCGAGCAATTCTACGACCTCATGCTGCTCGTGCTGCTCGTCTTTTGGTGCGGCGGCACTCTCATCCGCGGCTGGAACAGCGAATATTCGCACTCGTTTGGGTGGGGCCTCAAGACGGACGGGCTGGAGACGAGCACAGAGGCAGCACCCAGCGACCCGGTCGACACTGAGGCTCCGAGCGAACTGGCGCTTCAGAGCGCCATGCGAGTTCTCGAGGCACGGTACATCTGCCAAGGACGATATCGGCGGAATCTCTGGAGGGTATAGTAGACCCACCTATTGCAAACGGATGCAATTACTATCTCCCTCTCTCCCTTTCTCCCTCTCTCTCTCCCTCTCTCAGCCTGGACCGAGCGGAGGGCTCTCGCTGAAAAGTCCCTCCCAAGAGGCAGATCCACGCGCACACCGATGAGCGCAAGTACCAACCCATTAATCGATGAACCTCGACGACCCCATACCCAAAGCCCTCTCGCGATCTGGCCCCCCCCCTCGACTAGCGGCTCCAATATCCTTTCCGGGATAGACTTTTATATGGTCTGCCAAGCACCTCATTCCTGCCGCTCCAGCCGACGTATCATAGCCCGTTCCCGATGATGCCCAGATACGCATGGATACCACAGGCCCGTTCCGCTTTTCCCTGATGCACACTTATCTCCATCTGGACACTTGCTTATTTCTTGGATTTCTACTACCACAACGGTTCTGTATTTGTGGTCCTGGCTTTTCTTTATCAAACAGCATCCTCTCCCTCGTCGCCGCCACCTCCGTTGAATTGCCCTATGTTTTGCTGTTGTCCCTGCTTTGTTGCTCATCCCTGCTCTTGTGTCGTCTCTTCACCATCTCCTGCTCCCGTTTGGTTGTCCCTGCGCCTCATACGGCTCTTCCAAAGAGCGAAACAACAACAACAACAAAAATTCAATAAAACTCCATCTTTTTCTTGGATTTTCCGAGTTTCTCTTCGAGAGATGCCCATCACCGAAGGGCATTGGCGTTGACCCCGCCAGCACTCGATCCCCCATCGAGGACATGGCATCCCAGGCGCACGGCCAATGGCTACGAGCGAGGATCGGTTTGCTGTCCTGGAATCCAATGGAGACCATTCGATTATGAACGCAGAGAGCGGGATGAACGGAAGAAGCAAGAAAAAGACAGCAACGGAGGAAGCTCTTCTTTCCGGATTCGGGGATATGCTACAGATCAAGATCGAGGACATCAACATCGGCCGCTTGGACCTCCGACGAGTCGCCTTGGGTGACCTGCTCGCGAGTGCGGATATGGTCGAGAATGTCGGTCTCCATGGCATCGACTTCGTGCTGGATTTCTTCCCGCTCTGTTGGTTGGGTCGATTGGGACGGCAGTTAGTTAGGTGCAGGAGGGGGGGAGGAGGAGAGCAGAACGAAACGGAATGGACGAGCTACGAGAGGCTATCCATCTCGATTCTGTCCTCCTCATGATGGTCCTTGTGGACATGCGGGCCTGTCGACTCCCAAGACGTCCTGACTCACGATGTTGGGTCACGGCCATGGTCTCGGCAAGATAAGCCTCCAGGTTCTTTGGGAAGAGCAGGCTCGCTCGTATCAGAGTCTCTTGCGGGACAGGCGCACTAAACGGAATGGTTGGATCTGGATTCTGCGGGTTGAACTTGTGCGGGGCTGCAGTGTACGGCGCTACCCGCCGAGCATAGGCGATCACATCGCGGTAGTCGACATTGTCTGGCAGTTGAGATGAAGCAATGAGTGGGAAGCGATGAGCGGAAAGCAGTGAGTGGAAAGCAATGTCGCGGAGCAAGAAAGAGATAACGACAATGATGCCGTCCGCAATGGTGTGAATGCCTCTGAAGAGCTGGATAAAACGCACTGGTCTGCGACTGCTTCAACGATTCGATGCGTTCCCTGGATTGACTGAGGGTCAGCTCAATCGAGGCTTCAGCCTTGCGCAGGCTTTGGACGAGATTCAGGATGCCATGGGTATGCTGCTTGATTCGGGCCTGCAGATCGTCAATCTTTCTCTGGTTGGACTGATGCTGCTCCACTGGATATGGGAACGAGCGACAGAGTGTAAGATAGTACCAATATCGGCTTCAACTGCGCTTGACACGGAGAGGACTGCCCTCAGGAAGGGGGTGAAAGTCCACCAAGCCGGCCAACCAACAGGTTGATCCATCGCATCGATCCGGCTAACAGGTCGATCCATCGCATCGATACGGCCAACGGGCTGATCACCACAGAGGAAGGAAGGAGTGGCAAGTCCCTCTTACGTTCATCAGCAAACTTTTGGATTTTCCGATCAAGGTCGATAATCTTGGCGATGAGCCGCTTGGCCTCGGCGGCTGGGTCAGAGCCCTGGACCAATGCGCCGGTGGCCTTGGACTGCTGCAAAGTCTGTAGCGACTCGAAGAGCTGCCGGATCAGCCGGGTATACTCGGGAAAGTAGCTGTTCCCGGATCGAGATGGGGGGGGGTGGATTCAAGGGGGGGGGAGAGATGAAGTGAGGAAGATGGGAGAGAAGAATCGAGGCGATTCGAGATTGTTCAGGACGGCTCGAGAGAGCGCCAATGATACCTGTTTGCCTTGATCCGGGGAGATATGCTCTCCCATGCTTGGTCGGCCAGCGGCTGGTCCGCAGACATGGTATGGCGGCGAGTGTGTGTGGAAACGGATTGCGTGTATTGGATGAGTGTGCAGGATGCCGCTGAGATTGCAGATCCAGGTCAGGAGCAGACCAGATGGCGGCCTGGCGCGGGTTGGGGTTGGATTTGGGTTGCACTGCGGCCGCTGCTTCCCCGACATGCTCCCGTGCTGGGAGGTGTATCTGCTGCATATTGTTGGTGTGGAGGGGCGCTTATCGGGACCGCACAGAGCCATGATGCTTATAAGTGCCGATCCTGGTCGATCGATGGTATCCGGTCGAAAGAATATCGACTCTAGATGCTATCGAGCTCGCTGCTACATCGTGCTTGTGGTACTTGAGCTTTGGAAATGACGGCCAACTCCCTCTGATTGCACAGGACCACGCAACCAATCGAAACCAGAACCAGCCGGCAGCGTCCACTCCGATCCGATACGGCAGGCTGCCCCCTGTGCAGATACAGCAAACTCAGTGAAATGGGATGCCTTCACACGGATGGGTTGTGTGGATTTCAGTGGTGCTGACCGATCAGGCTGAACGGCTTTGATCGGTGCTCGTGCTAATGGGATGGACTCTGCTGATACGCTGATTCTGTTCTGTTCTGTGGCATCCCAGGTATGTCCTCGCGCAATTGGAGAGGGATATGCAAGAAACCCGCCATCCCAGAGGGAGTCCCCCCCCCTTGCATCTCTCCTTCTCCCCCCCCGCTGCCGCTGCACGACGAATATGGCGATGCCACTGGAGCCCTGCTATGCCGGTCGCAGAGTGCCAGCCGACCACCATGTCTGTCCGCCGAAACCATCCGCAAACGTCGCTGCCCGGAGATATGGCCGGCCCCGGACGCAATCTGGGACCTGGCCGTTTCGGAGCCTGGGTGGGGCAGGGGTGGCATGGCAAGTGCTGCGCAGGACCCCCTGTCGTCATGTGCGTGGCCAGGGTGTGGCTTGTGTTTTTTTCACTCCCGAGAGAGAGAGAGGAGAGAGATGGGCGAGAGAGGGTGTCTCGCCTCGCTGGTGCTGGGCCGCCGCCACCACCAACCGCGTCGCCGCCTTGGAAGCAGGGCAAGGCGGAAAGCAAAGCGCCGTGAAGGATCCAACCAGCCCAAGAGCGTCACCATGACGGCCGATCATCGCCAGCGCATGCAGCGACCAGGGCGGTGATCCAACAATGGCACCCGAGCCGAAGACGATCGCCCGATGAGTCGAGGTGATGGGGACAAGAGACTGAATGACGGCAGGTTTCTGGAGCGACTTTGGCGCTGGGTCGGAGGAGCAGCAGTGCAAAGCGTGAGGGGGCAAATGTCGTTCATGAGAGCTCAAAATCGGTGTATTGCAAACTCTTCACGAAACCACAAGAGCAAGTACAAGATTCAAACAGAGCTGAGACGGCCTTCGGGAGGGTTTGGTAGCGGGAGAAAAGTGCTGAAGAGCTTGAGGAAGGGTGCGAAGGCCATCAAGAGACTGAAGTTGTGTCGAAAAGCAAGGAAAGGAAGATGGGGAGAGGAGGAGGGAATATCAAAGAGGTTGAAGCAATCCAGAAAGCGCAAGATGGTTGAGGTGAGGCAAGGGGTGAGAGAAAACATCAAAGGATAGAGGGAAAGTGATGCGAGAAAAAAATGGGCTAAAAGTTTATACAATCCGTTTTATTGGAACTCCATCTTTTCTTTTATTTTATGATCCTTTTGTGTTGATTGCTTGCCCTACTTCGCCTCATCGGCATCGCCTTCTTTGGCCTCGTCGGCCTTGTCGGCACCATCACCTGAGGGGAGAGAATCGAGGGGGGGGGGAAATGGGAGAGGCGTCAGCGAGAGGGCCGCCTCGCAGATAAATCGAGCGCGGCAGCATGTCTGGCGCGCACTGCGGATCGGGGGGGGGCAGAGGGTGCATCAATTACCATCCTGGAGATCCGAGGTCCAGAGAGTGAGGTTATCACGCAGGAGCTGCATGATGAGAGTCGAGTCCTTGTATGACTCTTCGCTGAGAGTGTCAAGCTCGGCGATGGCGTCGTCGAAGGCGAGCTTGGCAAGATGGCAGGCACGGTCGGGTGAGTTCAGGATCTCGTAGTAGAAGACCGAGAAGTTGAGGGCAAGGCCGAGGCGGATGGGGTGGGTGGGGGCCAGCTCGGTCTGGGCAATGTCGGTGGCGGACTTGTAGGCATCGTGGGCGCAGTTGGCGGCCTCCTTGCGCTTGTCACCGGTGGCGAACTCGGCGAGGTAGCGGTGGTAGTCACCCTTCCTGCAGGCGTCAGAGACGGGGGGGGGGCGGGTTAGTATCGGACAGTTCCCTCTCGGCAGCAGACGTGATCGATAGATGCGGCAAACAAACACCTACATCTTGTAGTAGAAGACCTTGGACTCGCCGGCCTCGGCAGAGGGGATGAGGTGCTGGTCGAGGACGTCAAGGATGTCGGTGCAGACATTGTTGAGCTCAGCCTCGATCTTGTTGCGGTACTCCTTGATCTTCTTGACCTGGTACTCGTTGCCCTTGCTCTCCTCCTTCTGCTCAATGGAGGAAACAATTCGCCAGGAGGCACGGCGGGCACCGATAACGTTCTTGTAGGCGACAGAGAGCAGGTTTCGCTCCTCAACAGTGAGCTCGACGCCGAGCTGGACGCATCGAGACAGGCAAACACGGCGAGGGGTGTCAGCTGGGCGGGGCATGTGGGTGTCTGTTGGAGCTGGGGAAGCGGATCGAGGCCCCGGCACCGCGGCCGAGTCGGTGCGGGCTCGACCACAGAGACGCCGAGCAGCACAAGGCGCAACACGCCAGCCGAGAGAAAAAAAACCCCTCTCGCTACACTACCTTGGCGACTTCCTATTGAGACAAATGGACGAACGAGGCTACGTTAGCTCCAAGCCAAATTCAAATGCTGCGCCCAGAGCGAGAGATGCGCGACCTCCCGACGAGCCGAGGCGGAGGAAGGGTCACTACGTCGATACTTGCCTTCATGTAAGAGACCATTTCTGCACGGAGAAAGCAGAGGAAGCACAGAGCAGGTCGCGGAGAGAGCAAAGAGAGACGATCAGTGTCAGTGGCTGGCGTATGCAGCAAGTCCGGTGCGAAGCAGCAGCGAGATCGCGGATGCAGGAGGGGCGTGCTGGAGAGGCTGAGACAAACCATCGTAGCGCTCGGCCTGTTCAGCGAGCTTGGCCATGTAGACCTGGTCTTCGCGTGCTCCTGGAGGTGCGAGATACGGGGAGCAGGGCAGCGGTGGTTAGCGCAGGGTTTGCGACGACATGGTCTGTGACTTGGGGAGCAGCGGCGCCAATTGAGCCTCGATGTGTACGGGAGGTTTGGCTGGGACGACGATGGCCTGGCCAAGGGCCACCCGAGAAAAGCGCGTAGAGACCCGGTCGTCTCCCTCCATCGTCGCCAGCAACCGGCCGGAGGCGGCTCGGGAGCTGACAGACACGCAACGGCCAGAGCCAGGCGGCAAGAACACGGCGGATCGAAAGTACCTTTCTCAGCGGCCATTGTTCAGAGGTGGGGATGGATAGGGGGACGGGTGAGCAGAGCGGTGTGTGGGAGTGGGGCGAAGAGTCGAGATGCCTCGGGTGCAGGGAAAAGAGGACAAAAACGCAGAATCTCTGGCCTTTTGGCCAGGGTCGGCCAGGGCCAAACGAGGGGGTTGAAGAGACAGGGCGGCGAGGAGCGAGAGCGAGAGCGAGGCCGAGGGCGAGGCCGCCCGCAGAAGCGAAGAGAACGAGGGCGGCGCAATCAGGGCGACGGGCGTGTGTGTGTGGGCGTGAGCTGTCGGTGAGCTGTCGGTGAGCTGTCGGTGAGCTGTCGCTGTTGCGCCGTCTGTGGCGGCGGCGGCCATTATCGGGCGACACAGGACCGACCACTCAGGCGACGGCGTAGCATCGACACACACACACTGCGCCCCCGTGACCGTCCGAGGCAGGGCGAGCCGCGAAGAGCCGCCGGGCGAGAGGCGGGCCAGCGACACCCAGCGACATCCGGCAGCAGCCCAGCGACATCCGGCCGCATGCCTCTGATGCAGGCGAGGCCGGCAGCACACAATCGGATGGAGCGCCTGCTCTCTCCCCCCCCCATTGAGGCTGAGCCCATACACATCCCTCCGGGCGGACACGCGGCCCACGCCTCTCCCACCGACAATGCGCGCCAGCGAGAGCAACCGAGGCGGCCGCCACCGCCTTGTCGCCCCGTCCCCCCCAATATGGAAATATGAGTCGGGCAGCGGGGTTTCGCCCATTGTTGGCCTCGCCTGCCCTCGCCTGCTCTCGCCCCTCGGCGAGGCCGTGTGGCTTGGCGGCGCTGTGGTGCTGACGTCAGCGCGGCGCGTGCATTCGCCGTCGATCCACCCCGCGGATCCAGCCGGCGGCTCGAGCCAAGCGCAGACGGCGCGCCCACGGCGCCGTGCGACGGCGTCGTTCCAAATCCGGCGGGCCTGTCGCACGACCGGGACACGGCCTTTGCCCGCGCCGTCCTGTTTTGGCTGCCGCGCGCACCGCACTGTCCCTGTGAGTCGCCACAGCCGGCTGCCGAGTACCTCCTCGCCTGCATCTCGCCCGCACGCCGTCCTCGCTTGCGCACAGTCTGTGTGGTTTTCTGTGCTGCGGCGCCGTCCTCGGCACGCCCTCTCGCTCGCCCCCGTGTTCTCTCTCGCCTTCGCGGGCTCGCCTTCCCGGGCTCGTCTTGCCATTGCCGCTGCTTCCCCGCCTCGTCTTTGCCCCCACATCTGCCCATCTGCATCGGGTCGACTTGTCTCTGCCTCTCAGTCAGTCTGCTCCAAACATGCCTGCCCCTGCTGTCGCCGCCCCCAGCCACATCGGCATTGCCAACCTGCCCAACCAGCGACACAAGATTGTGTCGAGAAAGGGTGCCCGCTTCACCATCATGGTTTTGGGTAATGCTCGGCCTCCTGCCTGCACCGACTTTTGTCCCTCTGTCCTGCGGGCTTCATCTTCCACAGCTCGCCGAGCAGTGCCGGTCCTCGGATACTCCCTCGAAGAGATGATGAGGCCCCTCTACTCGAGCGTTCTCCCTTCCTGTGGTTTCCGAGCCCTCGATGACGCCGACCCGATGGAGGCAACCCGATCCCCAAAGTCAACGATTGTGGCATCACATCGACTCCTCGCACCGTTTCTGGACAGGGACGCCTGAGCCCTCGTGCTGGGAAGACCCCGCTCAGCACTATGCTCCTGCCATCGACCTACCCAATGCATCGTCGGGCCAAAGTTGCATTGTGGGCTTTCGACCATTTGTCCGATAGGAGTGACATTCAGACACATCATCGGTGCATCGCTATAGCCATCATTCCACCTTCAAGACAGACACGAACACTGTCGACGGGTGGTGTTTGACCCCTTACCTCTCACCCGGATACCCCCCGGCAAAGTGGCATCATCCAGAGACCCATCGACCCATCGACCCGTCGAGCCAACCAGTCAATGTTCTGGAGCGGGCATCTCTACTACTTTGGGCGTCTTTCCTTTGTTGCTCCTTGGTCAACCCCTTCCTCCTCTCAATCTGCCCACTGCTTCCACACTCCCGCTTTGGTGGATTTGATCTTCCAGAGAACTCACCCGATCCTCTTCTCTTGGTCGACAGGCGAGTCTGGTCTCGGTAAGACCACCTTCATCAACACTCTCTTCACCACCATCCTGAAGGACTACAAGAAGCCTGAGCATCGCTTTGCCAAGCAGATCAACAACACCGTCGAGATTGAAATCACTCGCGCCGGTAAGCTCCTGCATCTCATGGATCGCAGCTGCATCCAAAGCCTCGCTACCAACCAGGGCGTCTCGGTCGTCGTGTACTGCAAATCACACCATGACTTTGTGGATGCTGTGATTTTCGGCCGTCCTCCCCCAAGGCTTCAGCACCTCTTGGTTGTGCCTTGGCTTCGTTCTTGCCTACTCATCCGACACTGTACATGTCATCAGAAATCGAGGAGAAGGGCTTCAACGTCCAGCTGACTGTCATCGACACCCCTGGCTTTGGCGACTACGTCAACAACCGCGACTGCTGGGCTCCCATTGTCAACTTCATCGACGACCAGCACCACGGCTACATGAAGCACGAGTCTCGTCCCGAGCGCAAGAACTCGGACGATCTCCGTGTCCACGCCTGCTTGTACTTTATCCAGCCCACCGGCCACACGTACGTCGCTTTTTCGCCGCTTCCTCGAATCCTCAATGTGTGGGATACGAGATCCGATTGTTGCTGGACCTTGGGAGAGCCGACTCTGACAATCTGGCTCGTCGAGGATTTCTCAACCGAACCATCCATCATTTGGAGCTGACCTCTCTGATTCACCAACAGCCTCAAGCCCCTCGATATTGAGGTCATGAAGCAGCTCAGCACCCGTGTCAACCTCATCCCCGTCATTGCCAAGGCCGACACCCTCACCCCTTCGGACATGCAGGCCTTCAAGGATCGCATTCGCGACTGCATCAGCCACCATGGCATCCAGATCTTCCAGGCCACTCCTCATGATGACGATGACGCTGCCACCAAGGCCATCATGGTAAGTCCGCCTGAAGTCCGATCCATGGACCAGCTGCAGCAGTCATCCACCCAGACGCTGGCTTGGCATTCTGGCGATGTATTTGCTGCCTCGGTCGCACTCACCAGCCGCACACGCAAGCTTCGACCCAAGACAGCTATGGCCAAAGCTGATCCCGTATCATTGCTTCCTTGCCCACCATCCCCGTTGTGCAGGCTGCCTCGCCCTTCTCGGTTATTGGTTCCGAGACTGAGGTTACCTACGCCGATGGAAGCGTTGGTCCCGGTCGCCAGTACCTGTGGGGTGCCGCCGAGGTTGAGAACGAGAGCCACTGCGATTTCAAGAAGCTCCGCAACCTTCTGATCCGGTAAGCATCGTCAATCTGGTGCATCTCGACGGTACCCGCGTTTCCCCCAACGGACGATTCATCGGCGACCTGCTTCCGCCCAACTGACGCCATTATTATCCTGCCAACCATCAGCACCCACATGCACGATCTGATCTCTTCCACCGAGGAGACTCACTTTGAGAACTTCCGATCGACCAAGCTCACCGCCGAGGGACGATCCGACGACGACCCCAGCGCCCGCGCCCGAAAGGTGATGGACACCAAGATGAAGGAGGAGGAAGATGCCCTCCGCAAGCGATTCACCGAGCAAGTCCGTCTGGAGGAGGCTCGCTTCAGACAGTGGGAGCAGAGGGTACGTTTCACCGCCACGCCGTCTTGCTAGCCAGGCACGGACCGACTGCATCCTCTGCCAGCCAACGATTCTGTCTTTGCACTCACACGCGGCCTCGTTTTCTCTCCCAGCTCATTGCCGAGCGCGATCGCCTCAACCAGGACCTCGAACAGCAGCACCGTGCTGTAAAACAGCTGGAGGACGAGTACGAGGAGGTCCTTGCCCTGCGCAAGAAATAAAAGCCGTACTGAAGACCGTGGATCCGCAAGCACGCTCCAACCGCGCCGTGTCCCGACACACCAAACTCCTCCATTCCTCTCCGCCTCTGTTTGTCGCCGCCTCCCCTTCCTCCTCACGCCTTTCGACCTTCCATACTGCGTTTTTTGTTACTTGGTTATTTCTCGTCCTCTTCGCACCTTCCTTTTGCTCCTCTTCGCTTCTTTTTTCTTTTCCTCTCTTTCTCGTCCATCTTACTTACACGTTACTCGCCACACCTTTCTCGATTTCATACTTCTGGGGAGGAAAGGCAGAACGCAAATCAAATACTAATCCGTGTAGAACAGACCTTCGATCCCCCTTTGTGCGCTTCGTTTTGGTTTTTCTGAGCATCATCGCCTCCGCCATCGCCAGTGATTCAAAAGCATTGAGGGGCGGATGAGAAACCGGATGGAGCGGCAAGGAGGTTCTTTTGTCGGTTTTCGCTGCATGGATGTATGAGCCAATAGATTCAGAATAAGCCATGGTATCACCGAAATCGAGTCAAGCACATATGTCCCATTTGCTTACAGCGTTTCCAAAATGAAATGGGACACCCCGTTGAGTCGTGACAGGGTTTTTTCTGTGGCCTGAATACACCCACCCACTCATTGCATTCATGGCCAAACAAAGCACCCTCGATTTCCGCATCGCTGCACTGCGACCGGTGGTCTTCACTCGGAGGCTGCCAAAGCGATCTGCTCTATGTGTCCCATTTCCCCCTGAATACAGTGTGTGTCGGGCCAGCCACTCAAACGCCGATTCGAGGCGCCCGAGTTTTCACCGGCGAAAACGAAGCGGGACGCCGTCCCCTTCCCTTCTCCAGCGACTGCAATCGTTCGCCATGGCCTCTGTCATCTCCCCTCTTCAGGACATATTCACCATCGTCTGTTTCAACGACGCCTTCCAGTTTGCACTCGACCATGACACCATCGACACCCTGCTCAAAGCCCACGATTGCGCCTGGCATCTTTTGAGCCCCAAGGTGCCCCGCTTCCTCCGCTGGTGCCAGCGGGCAAATCTGTGCGATCCAGACGGACAGCTGAAGGTCGACCTCACACCCAGTGAAAAGATCGCACTCTCGCTGCGCTACGAGGAGTCAGGCTCAGCCGATCGAGCCTGGCTTGTTGCTCTTGCGGACCGAGGGAACGCTGTCGCCTCGTATTTCCTTGCTCGGATCATCCAAACTGAAACCGATCGACGGCGTTTTATGGATGAGCTGGAGCGAGAAAACGCCCTCCAGCAAGCTTTTCGACGCCTGGAGCAGGCCAGCAATGCTTGCCATCCAATGGCCCAGTTCCACCTGGCCGAGTCCTATCGCAACGGCTTCGGAGTCCGTGCGAACTACGCCAAGGCCCTGGAACTGTATCGAGGTCTTGCAACCCGTGGAATGCCTCGGGCCCAAATTGCCTTTGGTCGCTGCTACGAGAACAGGGAAGGCGTCGGTCGAAACTTTGACACAGCCATCGAGTGGTATTCCAAGGCCGCAGATCAAGGCAGTGAAGACGGCCGACTCCACATCGTATTCCTGCAAGCCTGGTTCTCGTTCATCGGCCAGGGCGTCGAAAAGAGCGACGTAGATGCCTTCCGCCGATGGCGGGAGGTCAGCAACCAATCCACCGACCCGGTCCTCAAGCCCATCGCAACCCTCATGGTCGGGTGGATGCACTATCTTGGCCGTGGTACCGTGCGAGACAAACAGAAAGGCGTCAGGATCATCCAAGATAATCGATCGAATGCATTCCCCCTGGGAGAAGAAGGGTGCCTGGCTGGAGACGCTGGCCCTATCTGGAATCGTAGCTCCTCTGACTCGCCCGCTGCCTTGAAGTTCTATCAGCTATGTGAAATGGGATCCGATAGGGACTGCCTTTGCGAACATCTCATGGCCCTATGTCACTTCCATGGATTCGGAACCACAGAGGACCCGTCATCGGGAGCGGTTATCTTTGAGCAGCTCGCCCAAAAAGGCCATAGCGAGAGCCAGTTTTGGATAGGACACTGCTACGTGACCGGGTTGGGGAGAAGGCGAGAATTGACGGAGGCCATTGAATGGTTCAACGAATCCGCCGAGAACGGCAACTCGTATGCTCAGTGGATGTCGGGTTGCTGCTACGATGGTGAAGGCAGAGATCAAGACGAAGACGAAGGTGAAAACGAAAATGACGATGGCAGGAACGACGAGGCCAAAAGAGTCGAGTGGTATATCAAATCTGCCTGTCAAGGCAATCGGTATGGACAGTACGAACTCGGTCGATGCTTGCAATATGGCTTGGGCGTCCCCAAACACAAGGACACTGCGATCTTTTGGCTTCGTAAAGCTGCCGAACAGGGACACCCTGCAGCCACCTCCAGTCTCGAGCGTCTCGGCGAATTAACCCGAGCATGATCCTATTTGGCACATGTGCATCCTGAATACATGCTTCACAAGCACGCCGTCGTCGGATCATATCATACACTTGGCCAAGTGGGTCAATCATCTCCCATGGAGTCTATCTTATAGAGTCCATCTGTCTCGTTGGGTTTGTCGGTTTCATAGAGTCAGTTGAATACTCCAACACCTCTGCCACAACACTGACGGCCGTGGCTCCAGCGATGAGTGATGCCGACAAGAACTGTGTATTGAATGGGTGTCGCAAGAGCAAACGTGGATCTCATGACCGCTCGCAGCAATCGGCACAGTGCCGTGTGGATTTACGAGCATCATACGGACCAGATGCCGGTGCAGTGGGCTGTGGCTCAGACTTGCTTCTTGACTTCTCTAGCCTTGACGAACGTCTCGGCAGCATCGATCAGCGCCCTGACCACATCCTCGACCGAGCCTTTCAGCTCCTTGCCGTGCGCCATTGAGATGCTGCGAACTCGGTACTGTTGGACGATAGAGACCAGATCTTTGGCAACCCAGTCGCGGGCTTGCGGGCCAGACTCAACGGCAATGAATCGACCGATGGCAGTGCAGCCGAAACCGCACGCAGTGCCGATCCAGACCAGGCACGGCTCCTCCTCTGGATCGATGTTGAAGAAAGTGTCGCAGTACACAAGGGCGTGGTGCTGCTCGTTCTCCAGGCGAAGGAGATATCCAAGCTCGCTGATATCTTGGTAGAAGCCCTTGGGGGCGACGTAGCGGATAGGCGGATCTGATTCCGACAGTCCGTTCGGCTCGGACGAGCCCCCGCTGACAGCCGGCGGGAACAGATCCTCGACAAAGGCATCCACTCGAACAGCTTGCTCGGCAGCAACCTTGAATTCGCGCGGACAGATCACCCTGGCTTCAGGGAAGCGCTCTGCATAGACAAACGCATCCAGCCGGTGCATTGGATTGGGAACCACGATGAAGGCCACCTTGCCGAGAGCCGTGATCTGCCCAAGGACCTTGTCGGTGCAGCAGATCGGGGAGTGGATCCAGAGCCGATCCGTCTTGGGCAGGCGGTAGATAATCATTCGTCGAGGCAGGCGTGGGCCGTCGGGCGGCAGGCTGCCCGAGAGTCCCCAGAGGTTGTCTGCAAGCTGCTCGAGCTCGCCGTGGGGGAAGATTTTGCGGGACCAGGGCAGTTTTCGGTCGGGCAGCGGGCCGAGCTTGAGGACCCGAACCAAGAGGTTGCGTTTCCATGCGCTGGGCATCAGGTAGACCGAGAGCGCCAGACCGGCAGCGCCGGTGGCCAGAACTGCAAGGGTTTTGGAAAGTGTCGTGAGGAGCATGTCCGCAAGAAGGGCGAGATCGGCTCGGGGGCCAAGACGGAGGAGAGGAATGATGGGCGACCGCCGACTGAACAGAGATTTGGACAGAAGATGCCAGCAGCGAGCGGGGGATTGTGTGTGGATCCAAACACACCCATCGGAGAGCCACGCCAAATGGGCCCATCGAAACCTCGCACCTCGCACCACAGCGCCACCCAGGCTCATGGGCTCATGGGTTCATGGGGCCTGTTGATCACGAGATTCAAGCCAGGTCTGCACTCCTCGGACCATCAGTCGATCGATGCCGGGCGAGAACAGAGTGGTCGATTTGACGATGTGCGCACTGCTATCGACCAGCCTGCTGCCAGAGCTCAAGTGTCTGTTCATATCAAGCACCTCCGCTTGCTCTGCTGGCTCCTTCAATATCGACACCAACACTCGCTCGATCAACCCGACGCCATCTAGTCGTTCTGTAAGCGGATGTTGTGCAGACTACCCATATGCGCCCTGAAGTGCAATGTTCCCATGCGAATCCAGGGTCGGCTGGAACAGAATCAAGCAAAGAAAAGTTTATGATGCCGGGACTGAGCCCAGAAACTCTGTCGCATGACCAAGGCAGCGCAATAGCTAGAGCAACAATGCCATTGTGTCTCCATCACCCGCTGGGTCTCATCAACGACGAAATCGACTTTTGCGCACGGATCCCTCGGCGTTACAAACGTAATGATCCAAAGTGAGGTGCTCCCCGCAAACCCCTGTGACCAAGTGTTTGGAAGGAGATAGCAGAACCATGCAAACACTTTGATCCGCATTGTGAGAGCGTTCAAGCGGCAGGGCGGCCCAAAACTGCCTGATCGCAAACCGGATGCTACCGCAGCTCCAGCCTGAATACTATTCCTTTGATGATTCCTCTGAAGCCTAGTAGAATATAGACTAGACATCAACGAGAACGCCGTTGAAACCCCAAACTTGAACGCCGACACGTTGCTGAGTGAGCCAAAGCAGGAGTTCGCTCGCGCGATATCTACGACCTCGCTTCATTGTGGATGCTGTTGGGGATCTGGAGTCAGTGCGATCAACGAGTCCTGCGCTTCCTTCTGAGCCTGGCCGTTACAGCAGCAGCTTTTCCTGATACCCCACGGCCTTCATTCGATCGCCCTGCTGTCGGTATCGGCGAAATGCCTCTCGCAGCTGGGCAGGGGTGATGGCGCCTTCTTCGCCCCACTCTTCCATGACGTCCTTTGCTGTGATTGAGAAACCAGCAATTGTGAATGTTGGCCAACAGAACAGGTCGATAGAGAACACCATGGATCAAACGATTTGTCGTCGCCAGGGTGCCTCTTTGGAGTGAAGCGTTTTTTGTGCTGGCAGCGCTGGAAGCGCTGGAAGCAAAACAGCGACCGCCCTCGACAAGCCAGAGCTGGACATGCAGCCTGAGCGACAGCGATCGCTGCACCATCGTTTCCACCGGTGTTGCCACAGATAAAGCCTTCTTACCTAGCTCGACCAGCTCGCCGACAAAGAGCTTTCCGGCTCCTTGCACAATTGTCAAGACGCTTTGTTGTGGGGGGTGGCCGATGATGTTCTGGATGAACTGTGAAGGGCAAAAGCAGAGCCCGTCAGGACGGGGATCGTTCTTTGGACCTATTGGGTGTGGCTACGTAGAAGGGTGATCTGGATAAATATGCCTACCTTTCTGCACGTTGATTTGTTGATGACCGATCGTCTATAGACCTCGTATCGGTCGAGCTCCTCGGGATTGAGAGCAAAGCTATCGAGGAGCGACCTGTGGTTCCCAGAAGTGAGCAGTGACCCAATAAGCTTGCAGGAGCAGAGCAATTCGCAAAGAGATCATAGGAGGAGGACGATGATGATGGGGGCCATACTTCATCGCATCGGCGTTCTTGGCGACAGATGGCAGAACCAAAATATCTTCATAGTCTTCCTCATCATCAATAACATCGTCCTTCTTCTCATCTTCCTGAGAAGCCCCAGGAGCGAGGGGCTGAGGGGTCGATCCGTCTGCGTTTGGTAGTGCAAGCCCCGATGTCGATGCGGCCGGCGGCTGTGAATCGAGATGAGAGGATGCTGGCGGAGGCTGGAGATCATCCGGGGGCTCGGACTTGTTGTCCTGCTCCTCCTGTGCCGACAAAACACTCGACTGGCGCTTGGGCTTGGTTGTCTTGGGCTTTTGGATACCCTTGGGTGTGAAGGGAGTCGAGGGCAGCGACGAGGCAGAGGCGGCCGATCCGCTGCCGGGGACGGCCAGCGACGGACCGGAGGTTGTCGACGAAGAAGCGGCCGCCAGATCAGATTTGCGGGGCCGACCCAGCTTTGTGGGTGGCTTCGGCGTGCCCGAAGGGTCCTTCGAGGATGTAGATTTCCGGGGCTTTTTGGTCGGAGGCGTCGACACCGGGAGATCCATGGCGAGTGCGGCTGGATAGGAGGGGACGGCAGAGCCGAAGGTTGATGCTGACGGGAAACGCGAGCTTGAGCAAGTCAAGCGCCTGGATCGCCCGCGCATCGAGGATCTGACCGGCGGCTGCTGGTTCTCACGGACTCGCTTGCAGCACTCCAGGCGGTCCACTTGAGGTGATGCGCCGTGCCAGCGATTGTCCGTTTGTTTCTAGGCGCTGAATACACCCATCTATCGCTGCACTGCGGCACTTGAGACCCAGCTGCTGGAGAGTGTGGAATCGCGATGCCAATGCGACGCACAACATGATCTCATCGCGCAGCCCGATTGTGGAGGCCAGAGAGCGACCTTTGCTCGCTCGGAAGCTGCCGAGGTGATCGTTTTTCGCTGCATATGGCTTTGTTTGACGCATACTACGCTCTCATGAGGTATAGCGAAGACCTCCCGTTAGCTCATGTGTAGAGTGTCGAGCTCAGGGTTCTATCGGCACCTCGAGAATCACCAATCTCCCAGCCAGACTCTCATATTCGTAGGACAGATTCGAGAGGCGATAGCGCACGAGCCGAGCTCTGGCGCTTCTCTCTTGTGAGCTCAGAGCCGCCAGCTGGTTCTGCAGCCGGTCTACCCGACACCACAGTTGGGACTCAAGCCTGGCGAGGTTTTCGGCCATGTCTGCCAGTGCCACCTGCTGGGCCTCGAGTGCCTGAAGCTTGGACGCCTTGAAGCTGGAGAGATTCACGTCGAGGGGCCCAAAGAGGATGAGCTCCCCGGCCTCGACCCCAGCTTCTGCTGGAAGTGTCTCGGCAAGGCTCCCGAGAAGGGCGTTGGCGACATCGATGTGGTCCCGGCTCCGGTTGGAGAACTCGATCCTGTTAAGCACCAGGATCTGGTTTCGGAAGTAACGATCGATTTCTTCGGGGTGCAGAGCGACCTTGAGCGACCGCAGGGCTTGGCGCAAGTTACGAGTCGCTTCACTCATCATATGGGCAGAGTTGCGGATCTGTGGCAAGTGGTCCCGCGTCTTTGCCATCTCGGATTCAATCAGGTCCAGCTCTTGGAGAATGGCTTGGTTTTCGGGATGATCGGGCGTGGGCGGCGCAAAATGGCTGTCCAGCAGAGCCAGTAGATCCATAACGAGCGAATCGAAGCGAGCCCGTTCGGCATCAAGTTCGGCAGCCTCGACTGTCGCCGACTGGAGCATCGCCCGCAGAACCTCGAGCTGCTCTTGGCGTTGTTGGTATTGCTGCTCGAGCCTGAATTTCGACTTTTGCGACTCCTCGATGAGGCTGCCCCGAGTGCCGGCCAAAAGGGTCTGGAGTTTGGTGAAGGAAAGGCGCTGCAAGCGACGGAGGAGACGAGACTCATCCGAAACAGCCGAGTCGAGCCGAGAGAGGGCAACTTGACCCGACCGGACTTGGTCGCGGATGCCCTGGAGAATACCGCGCTGCTGTTCTTGGATGGCCGGGACGTTGCCAAGCGCATTTAGGGCAGAGACGATGGCCATGTATGCTTGGAGGAAAGGGGGCACTGGCTGGGCCATGACGGGATGGCGAGGCAAGGCTGCGTCAATAAGCGTTGCTTGATTCAGGTATGACACAATAGATGTACGAGTCGGATGATGCTGCCGATGCCGCTCGTTTGGCTGGAGTAGTCCAGGGGCCGGGGTTTGAATGTGGCCAGAGCAAAGTCATGAGGGCAGGAAGCATTCGCACAGCTAGTCGTCGCTGCGAATCGAGCTGGTGTGGGTGCGACGCCGAAAGTGAAAGCATCGACAGTCCAAGAACCCAGAGGTCGCCCAAGACGAATTCTGGCCAATCCTCGTTCCGCGCTGTCCGTGCGAACGGCTTGCGAGAACAAAACGGGACAGTAGTGTCCCTGGGTGCCCTTCGCATCAGCCACTGCCTTCAGCGCAGCGATCTGCAGGCCGCATGGTCAAAGCCATACGATCGTTTCCGGTCTCGGTTGGAGATCGAGTGGCTTTGTTTGTTCGGGGGCAGTCTTTACAGGCAATCCAATAAAAAACGGGACACCCGGGTTTTTGACCATTCATCGAATATTTTGTTACCCAATGTTATCGCGCGCTGGCCATGACCATTCGCCACACATCCGACTTTCGCACCGCCGCATTGCGATGCTACGCCCTCATCCATAGCCTGCGTAAGGTTGCCTCCATATTCAGTGTATCCAAGAGCACCATCCATCGATGGCACCGAGGACACAAGCTAACCGAGTCACAGCTCGCAGATCCACTTTCTTTGAGCAGGCATGTCCAGTCATTCGCACCCTGATTGAACAGGACCCGTTCCAGACTGGTCCTGTGTTGCGGTGCAAGCTCGAGTCCATCCTCCAGAGGAAAGTATCACTCTCACTCTGCTACACTGCCATCCACCGAGCAGGTCTCTCACACAAGAGGGCAACACACCTCTACAAGTCCAAGCGACTGGATGAGCGAGTGGCACAGTTCAGGGACCAGGTCCGCTCCATCGACCCACGACGATTCGTTTTTGTCGATGAGACAGGGATCAGGAGATCCATTTTTCCTCTTTACGGATACTCACCGAAGGGTGCTCCGCTTCGCCAGCGCAATCACATGGAACACAAGTCTGTCTCGGCTGCATTTGCCATCAACCACTCTGGTGTGCTGCATCGCATGTACATCCCCACATCATTCAAGACACACTCGATGGTCGAGTTCTTTGAGCGAGCGAGCTTCCCAGACGACTCTGTGATTGTGATGGACAATGTCAGCATGCACAAGACACGGGCTGTCCTGGACTGCATCGAGCGCCGAGGATGGTCAGTGATCTTCACCCCACCTGCTTCACCCGACTTCAATCCCATCGAGAACTTCTTTGGGATTGTGAAGCATCAGTACAGGAAGATGGCAGCGCTGAATGCGTCCGAGGGGTTCAGAGTCGGGATGGTGACCCTGTTTGAGTCTGCCGTTCGGAGGGTGCTTCCAGATGTCTTCCCACGGCTGATTGAGCGAGCGATGCGCTTCTGGGGTTGAGTTCCCTCCAATCAAGCCGCCATTTTCACGCTCAAATCCCTGGCTTGAACCTCTCGGCGATTTTTGAACAGGGTCGCTTCCCCAACCAACCCGCAAAGACGGGCTCCTGCTCTCGGGTATAAATGCCACACCTTCGTCCTGCTGCTTTCTTCCCTCATCTCGCCTTGATCTGATCATCGCGCTATTGTACGATAAAAAAAAAGTCTCTGCTCTGACCAGTACCACTGGCAGGCATCCAGCATCCTCTGCCCCCATGCCTCCGAAGCGTAAGGGTACCGGTGATGGCCAGCCTCGGCCACCCAGGCCCAAGAAAGCCAAGTCACAGTCGGAGCCTGTCTCTGGTTCGTATTCTGACCCCACGCATGCTTGTTCGTCTGTTGCTCCGTCGCTCACCACCACTGCTTCTGCAGATCCAATGGATGTCGATCCCACCGAGCCTGGTCCATCTACTTCCTCGAGTACCGGCAAGCGATGTCCCAAGTGCGATGGCACCGATCACGAACGCTGCAACACCAACAAGTGTCCCAAATACCGGCCCCTCAAGAGTTCTGTCGTCCCACTCGTGGATGGAAGGTCATCCGCCCCTCAGTTCAGCTGCTTCAAGCAGACGATGGATGGCTGTTGTCTCAATCCCGCTCTCCGCGACAAGATCCAGGCCACCGTCGAGGCCATGACCCAGATCCAGTTCGAGGCATCCAGGCTGCTCAACCTGCACATCCTCCGGTGCATCGAGCAGGATCTTCCCGTCCCCGTCATCTCCAAGTCCACCCCTGCTTTCATCCGCCAATGCTTTAAGATCGTCCAGGACGGTGCCCTCTCCCCGACCGGGGACAATGAGAAATACAACGAGCATCTGGTCGCTTCCTTTCGCGACTACCAGACCACTCGGCACGCAGACCTGCCTCCGGCCCCTCGTCTGCCTGATGGTGCTCACAGTCAGCTTCTCACACTGGCTGTCAATGCCTATGCCACCAACCGCACCACCCACCTCGATCTGGCCTACTGGCGACTCCTTCGCCGCTTTTGTGCTGCCGTCTTCTCAGCCAACAAGCACAAGCACGAAGCCATCGAGGCCTGTCTCGAGCTCTTCGAGAAACCAGGGCAGACACCACCCAAGGCCGATCTCGAGTTCCTCTACCCGGACTTTGGCCACGTCCTGGACGAGTTTCGGTACAGCAACGACCAGGACCGCTTCCGGGCCCTCCATCGCCTCTCACACCATGTGAGAATCCTCGCCCGAGACAAGATGCAGGACGATGTCCACAAGTGGATCGACTGTGACATGCCCGCCCTCCGAGTCACCGAGCTGCAGCGCCAGGCCAAGCTGGACGAGCTCACTACCAGAGGCATTCCCTCCGACGACAAGAGGTTCACCACGGCCAAGTCTGAGCTCGGCACCACCAAGTCCAAGATCAACAAGCTGGCATCCAGACTCAAGTGGGCCCTCAAGCAGCTCGCTCTCGACACTCCTCCGGCCGTGTGCACGATGGTTCCTCTGTGCACTGCCACGGCCAAGTATGTCAAGATTGACACCGTCGCACTCTGGGAGCTCCTGGGTCCAAAGAAGCGCCTTGGACTCACCAGGGACAAGCTCAAGGAAGAAGGCGAGGACGGCATCAACAACCAGGATCGTCTCTGGCGCAGTTGCTTCAAGCTGCGTAGTTCCCTCTTCCAAGAGCGGGTCAGGGACAAGAAGCTGTTCAACTACGAGATCAGCACCGATGGCATTGGATGCACCATCGGCCTCGTCAAGTTTGTGCGTCGAACCGATCGCACCGAGACCTCCGAGTCTCCTCCGACTGCCGAGCAGCGTATCCAGGCCCACATCGGTGACCCAGACCCCGGTGGCACCACTTGGATTGGCATCGATCCTGGAGTCGGCTCCATCTTCACGGCGGTCATCCAAGCACCGGGCCACCAAGACGAGGTAGTCTCGTTCTCCAATGCCCACTACCAGCACATGTGTGGCCATACGTCCAACACCAAGTGGCACAATATCATGAAGTATCGACTCAGCATCGAGACCTGGATGTCGTCCACCCCCTCGCCCAAGGTGTCGTCCTCGGAGGCTTTCAAGGTCCATCTCACCCATGTCCTGCGACCGGAGCTGCGAGTGCAGCTCGACTTCCACCTTGGCAAGAAGGCCCGTCACCATCGCTTCACGGGCCACAAGAGGCGCCAAGTGGCCGTCGACAGGATGTGCAAGGCCGTCCTGAAGCACGCCCCGATACGGACCGATGTGGTGATCGCCTTTGGCAATGCGTCATGGCGTCAAGGCAAGGGCTATGCATCCAGCCCTCGGAGGCAGCGATTTGCTCAGTACTTTGAGCAGTTCGAGCACCACCGACGCCGTCCCAATCACCATCATGGAAGCGTCAAGGTAGTCTCGACGAACGAGTTCAACACCTCACAGGTGTGCTCCAAGTGCCTGGAGCCAGTTCGGCTGGGGGATCTGAAAGCGCCCAGTGTTGCGAATTCCCACTTTGTCAGGAGCTGCAAGAATCCCAGCTGCCGGACAGTGTGGAATCGCGACGTCAATGCGGCGCGCAACATGATCACAGTATGCAGGTCGATTGTGGAGATCGGAGAGCGACCGGCGGTCTTCACTCGGAGGCTGCCAAAGTGATCTGTTTTATTTCTTGTGGCTTTGCTTGACGCAAGCACAGCACATACTACATGTTCATGGAAACGGCTATATTGTCCCGTTTTTTTCTGAATAAAGTGTAGTGCATCTGGTTGATCTCCTTGGACACGCTGTTTGGACATGGGTCGGAACAACGACACTCGCTTCGTTTTGGGTGCCCTGGAAACGGGCATTTCGCCCTGGTTGAGTACGCCGCCAACATGCCAGCCGTTGTCCACATTGGGCTGCTCGGTCGTCTCCACAATCAGCCTCCACCCGACGGTCATGGTTTGTATATCGCTGTTGCTGGGGCGGCATGTTGGATATATCGGATGCGCAGGCTCCAGAATTGGGGAAAGCATTCGATATGGCGCTTCGGGGAGCAGGGGCGATGTCCTTTGAGAAGCAAAGTTGCGATTTGAGGCGCTGAAGCGACGGAGAATAATAATAATAACAAATGATGCCGATCCAGCAGAAGCAATGCCGATCCACCCAAGGCAGCGGCGGTGAGGGACCGTGCCAGTTCATGACACAAGGGTCTGAGTCACATGGGTGGCGGCTTGTGCAGTGATTGATTCTGGCGCGAATGCCCATCCGATCGATTTGTGCCTTCTGGATGGGGGTTCGGATTCGATCTCGACAGCCAGGTTGCTCCCCCCACCCAGTCCCAGTATCGTGCGGCAATGCCATCCACCACCCAGGTCATTTTCGCCACCACCCACACTTCCGAGGCAAGCCGAGAGCTGTCGCTGGGTATATCAACCGGCAGCACTTGCCTCTCTCCTCAATTACCATCTCAGCGAGCCAAGCCCGCAATTGAACCGAGTAGCCCTTTACCACCCTTCATCGACAACCAAGCATGCCCACTCCGCTCGTTGCCATCTATGCCTTTGGCTCGGCCGGCGATGTTATGCCGATGCTCGCTCTTGGCCGTGCGCTGCACACCCAGTGCGGTTACCGTGTGCGAATCGTTGCCCCCGCCAAGTGGGAGGAGAAGGTGTGCAAAGAAGGATTGGAGTACTTCGACCTCAAGGTGAGTGCGATTGCCTGCTCGTCTCGTCTGATCGTTGTCAGGCCGAAGGAATCGCGGCAGTCGCAGTTGATTCGTTCCTGATGTCGTTGTTCGACTTCCTCCTCTCCCAGAACGATCCCATATCGAAAAGCACCACCACGTTTGATCCAAAAGAAGTTGGCCGGTTCGTCACGCACCGTAAAACCATTCAGGGAATCATGCCTCTCATGCGGGTAGGAGCCAATGCACTGGCACACGCATAATGGGACATGAGCCTGTGTCTTGCATTTTGCACCTTGCATCAAACTAATCAACACCGCACAATCCCGTCCTCAACGATGGCTGGTGCGACAGGCGCTGATCCCTGTTCTCAAATTCCTCTTCAAGACCGCCGACGAACATCTCAAAGGAGTCGATCTGGCTATTTTGACAAACGTTGCTCTGCAGCTTCGAGAGGACGTGAGTTTCAGTTTGGCAGCGCCATCTGGCTGTGATCGTTGCTGCCAACACCATCAGAACAGCCACACGCTGCTCTCGTGATGCGAGCGATGGCAATGCACCGGCGTCGCTGCTCCAGCCCTGCCAGCCCTGCCAGCCCTGACCCTGTCCATTGATGTCATATACAGTGCGAAAAGCGAGGTATCCCGACTGTGGCTTGCTACCTCCAGCCTAGCCAGGCCACGAAGGACTACCCACCCCCTGTTCTTGGATTGGAGTATCAGCCAGACAACGACAAGGCGAGACGCAGCAATCTCATGACCGTAAGTCGGTCTGACACCCGAGCCGCGGCATGCTTGTCATCTGCCAGGGACGCCTGTCACAGAGCCGACTGTCACAGAGCCGAATGATGACCCACAAAGTAACGCTTTGTATCTCTGGCTGCCCGCACCAGTGGTTGTCCCTTGGGATCCGCTCCCTCTGGATCTTCAATCCGATCCTTCAAGAGAGACGACGAGCACTGGGACTCCGCCGCGGATTCTTGCCTTCGTACATCACTGCCATCTATGATATCATTCAACTGATGATCAGGGAGGCTCGTGCGCGGGCTGCCATGCCGTTTATTTGCACTTTCAGCCCAGCACTGGTTCCCATCGCCTCCGATTTGTGAGTACCGGGACAGCAGCACGATGTCGATAGTGGTTGTGGTTGTGGTAGTGGTTGTGACGGCACGCCAACGATGATACTCACCCTCGCTGCTGTGTGTTTCGATCAATAGCAAGCCCACCATGGATTTCGTCCAGTCTGGTCCTCTCCAGCTGGAAGCAGATCAGTACGCCGAACCATTCTCCGCTCCCGTTGAGCTGGTAAGCAGTCGCCTCGATCAATCCGTCCTCGGTGTCGCTTGGTGGCTTCGTCCGTCTCGAGCACATTGAGCCTGTCCGTCTTGAGCACACGCGGCCACACATGCCAAGTCGTCTGCCACCACAGCCGGTCACTGATCCAACACACCCCTCGATCTCCAGGACGAGTTCCTTGCCTCCGGAAAGATCGTCTATTTTGGATACGGCTCGCTCCAGAAGCTCGGCCCAACCTCCACCAAGGAGATCGACCACATGACCATCTGGCTCACGGCCATCCAAGAGCTGGAGTCGCAGGGTGTGAAGTTGAGAGCCGTCTTTGCATTCTCGTGGGGCCCCGACGATGTATCCGCCGACCCGACCAACACAAAGTACCATGCACTCCGAGAGCAACTGGATGCCATGATCCAACAGAAGAAGGTCTACCGCCTCGTCGGATCGTTCCCGCACACCTACCTGTTCCCAAGGTGCCATGTGGCAGTCCACCACGGCGGCGCCGGAACAACTCAGACGGCAGCAAAGTACCGGCTCCCGGCTATCATCGTGCCGCATGTCGTTGACCAACCCTTCATGGCCTCGGTCGCCAAGTACCGAGGCATCGCCAATGTGATCGATCTGGACGACTTTTCGACCTCAACGCTGGTCGGAGCGCTGAAGGACATCCTGGTGGACCGGGCCGAGTATTTCAAGAAGAACTGCGACCGCATCGGCGACGAGATGGCCAAGGAGAATCCCATCGGCGATGCTGTTGCACTGGTCCAGAGAACGCTCCAGAAGGCTCGCTCTGCCACGTCCGACGCAAGTTCTGAGAACACCGCCGTTTGACCAGGATCATCGACTCGGGCCGTTTTTTTTCTCCAGCCCCCACAAATTTTCGACCAGGGGATATCACCCCAAGTTCCTAGCCAGCGACATCGTGGCAGAATCGAATCTACTCTACTCCGTTCTCAGAAACGAAGAGAACATTGCCTCATTTCAATTGAACATGTAGTTTTGATGCCTGTGCCTACACTGTATTCAGAAAAACGGGACACTACATCCGCTTCCATGAGCGTGTAGTATATGATAAGCTTGCGTCAAGCTCAGCCATAAGATATAAACAGATCACTTTGGCTGCTTCCAAGTAGAGGCCACGGGTCGCTCTCCGATCTCCACATTCTCCTTTCGTGATGATGGCCATTTCACATCATTTGTTCCACCTCCAGACAGCTCCAAACACAGGGCGCCCCGTTTCGTTTGCTGACCCGTGACGATGCCAGGCCTCCCGCGCCACAAGCTCCCAGAGCCGAGGCGCGCACAGGCCCTGCCAAAACAGGCAGGCGGGTGCCACAGGAGCAAGGAGAGGGCTGGTGTGTCTGTGCTCAAGCCGCCGGTCCACAGAGACGCTTCCACACCAGCAGGCCCGGCTGCGAATCCAGTTGCGAATCCTGCTTTGCAGCCATTGGCCAGCGCCTGCCTGTGTTGGTGCCGCCCAGCTGTCCTCGCCCACTGTTCCTGTGGGTGCGGCTCAAAGGCCCGTGTAACCGCCACAACCCCGGGCAGCCACGTCGGATCCAGCCACACCCTGGCTGCCGCACCCCTGTTTTTCTGCTCGGCGGTCGGCGTCCGTTCTTTGCCCGCGATCTCCTCTGCCATCGTGCCAACGGGCTGATCGCACCTCCCCCCTCCCCTTCCGTCTGCCACCCGCCACATGCCATGTCTGAAAAGTGGGAAACCGTCACAAAATCTCCGAAAAAGTCGCAGTCCAAGCGCTCTCCCCAGAAGCCCGCCCACGATTCGGACTCGTCTGGTGGGTTTCATGTGCAGCTGTACTCTATTGTCAGCGCCCCGCCCTGGCGATCGACCTGCCCGGCGTCATTGTCCAAAGGATTTGTTCAGCCAGCCTACCGTCGATGACGGTCCTCTATACTCCATATTTTCTGTACTCTCTCTCGCTTGCTGGCTCTGGCCACTCAGTGCACTTGGACTCCTCTCCGACTCCAGGACTTACCGGCCTTTCTCCGGCCTTTTCTTCTCACTCCCTTGCGACTCGATGCAGCGGTGTCGTCTCTAAAGACCACATCGATGTTCGACGCCCTCGAGAATGATGCGCCGTTCCCCAAGGACCCGAAGGAGCCCAAGCCAGCCCAGTCGGTGCTGGCGTCGTCCAACACAAACAAGCCTGCTGTCCAAAAGCAAACCAAGTCGCCATCCAAGCAAAAGACGGAAGCACCCCCAAAGTCAAAGTCCAAGCCATCTGCCGAGCCTCCTGCCAAACAGTCGTCCACCGGCTCCGATCAGGAAGACCCGCAGCCCCTCGTTGGCCCCGCTGTAGCCCCTGGCCCTGCGCCTGGCCCTGCTCCTGGCCCTACTCCCGCTCCCGGTCCGGCTGCTGCTGGTGTCAAAAAGAAGTTTAACAAGCTTACCGACATTGTATATGTATGTGGAGGGCATTCTCGATCTTTTGGTCATGGCCACACCGCTGTGAGACGCTGCGATTGATGCCCCCCCCCACAACAATCGAACCGCATGTGTGTGTTGTGTATCCAGACTAATATCTCCCATCGTGACCCGGCTCAGATCGATGTGCCCAGGACTACTGAAAAGCTCTGCGCCGTGACCGCAGAGATTCGCAGCAAAAAGAAACCCGAGCTGTTGCTTGAGTACTGCAAGTTCCTCGATGCCCAGATTGCCGACAAGAACATCAAGGTCGGCATCATGGGCCACAAGTCCTTCAGCCTGATCAACAGCGAAAAAACAGGCTTCTGGCAGTATCCATACAACTTCTATCCGTTCTCGCTCAAGAAGATCACTGATGAGGAGCTTCTCAAGTGCTTCCCCACGGAGAACGATCCTGGACTTGTCAAAACAGTCTATCTGATCGCTAAGCAGATTGTCGAGTCCCAGATCCAAGGTGAGCAACTGGGACTTTGCAGTTGCCCGATAATGTGGCCATCGTTGGTGGGGCTTTACGGGTACCAACCCACCTTTGGCTCGGCCTTCGCCTCGCCTTCTGTTCTCCGCCAGCATCGCCACTTTCTTGTTTGCGACACTGAGCAATCCATATGCCCTATCCCTCTGTCCGGACAGCTGCTCGTGTATCGGCCTTGAACAGCGCCGGTCTTGGCTACCAAATCGTCATGCAGAACTTGATCCTACTCCATCACAACGTCATGTTTGCTCCCTTTGCGGACGGACGAAGCGTCGTGGAGACTCTGTTCCACGACTACCGAAACAAGTTCGCGTCCTACCCGCCTATTGGCAACACGCTCTTGTGGATCTTGGCGGCCCAGAATGTCTGGGTTCAGAACAAGCGTGCCCTCAATCCCAGATCGATCGAATGTGAGTCTGCCGTGTTGATGCACTGCCTTTGCAGCTGTCGGTGACTGTGTGCGATCCACATATTCGCATGCAGCGTTCCCGACTACTTCTGCGACTGATCAGCTTCCTCCCCTTCTTGCCCCTTCCCAGGCTTCTTCAAGTATATCTATCCCCAGCTCACGGGCGAAAGCGTCTACCCCGAGGACAAGGACTATTGTGTGTCCGTTGCCGAGACAAACAGCCTTGCCAAGACTGTGCTCGAGGGCTCCATCGACTTTCTCAGCCTCGTTTATCAGAAAGGGTGTGTTGTCGGCCTCGATGCCATGATCTGCGCCTTATCTAGCGGCACCTCGCAAAGCCGATGTGCACCTGGCGGTTGTGATTTTGCTGATTAACCAGTGCTCCCAACCCCCGCTCCAGCATCGACATCTTGGACGATTGGGGAATACCTCTCCCTGGAGGACCGCTTGTGCTTCCGCGTGAGGTCTTTGAGTCTCTGGGTTTGATCGAGATCACCAAAAGTGTTCCGGCCTATGGCTCATTGCCTGAGGAACGTGCCGAGTTCCTGGTCAACGCTCTTGGTAAATTCTCTGCCTATATCCAGGTATGATTTCAATCCGCCAGAATGACGCTTCTGCAGACACAAGCTGCGTAAACGTGCCGCGACAAAAGTCGAGCTGATAACGGCGTCAGATGATGCGCGGTGATTGCCAGAGTGCTGATTATTGTAATCCATCGCATGTTTGCAGATGGCCTTGTTTGTGACGAATCCTCGACTCAAGGAGCCCAACATCCGGGTCGACGTCTCGCCGTCCGTGTGGTTCACAGAGACCTTGGTCAAGTTGGACTCGTCCGTTGATCAAGATGCGCAAAATTATGTGAGTCAGCCACTCATGTCACTGCGTCAGAGTGCCTTTCCTTCCCTTTCCTTCCACGCTGCCGACATACCTTGTATCGTCTCAACTCGCTGACACTGCCAAGCTGCGATACTAATTCAGCCACTCGTCGTCATATCAGTTCGCACGAACCTTGACCCTCATGCTCGTTAAAGCCAACAACGACTTTGTTCGGGGTGGTCGCAAGAGCGATGGCTTCCCCAAGGTATTCCAAGTCTTTGAGGAGCTGGTGGCCAAGCATCCTATTGCGTCAACTCGTCTACTCAACTTTATCTATGAGCAAAAGGGTGGATGGTCTCCACTCTCCAAGAAGCCGCTCTGGAGCCTCATAAAGAAGACCGACACAAAGTCCTTCCTGGGAAAGCTGATCCGTGCAGCCCAGGCTTCCCCTTCGAAAGACTCGAGCGAGCTCATTCGTTCAGCCAAGGTGGGTTGTCGCAGCGGTGCTGTTTTCGGCTTGCCTGTCCTGTAATCTCCATCCACCGATCCCTATCCATCCTTGAGTTCAATTGCTAACATCTGGACTTTGATTACTCTTGTTGCCGACATTTAGAGACTTCGATCTGCGCTTCCGAGCCCTCCTCAGCCATGGACGCTCTCTAGAATCATTCACAAGCTTTTCAGCTGGCTTTTTATCCTTTACTCCATATCCGTTGTTTACGCTGCCTTGAACGGTTGCCCCTACCAACGTGGCGCCGATCCCACGCTCTCCGAAACCCTGTACTGTCCCTACGTGGTCGTCACCAAAGAGCCCGAGGTCTCCAAAGCCCTCCAGGACTTCCATGTCCATGTTTGGGAGCCTTATTGCGAAGAAGCCTACGAAATGTACCTCGAGCCCGTCGTCAACGCCGCTTCCGGGCTTGGCCTTTCCAGCCGCACGTTGCAACCGCTCCAGACACAGGTTGATAAGCTTTCGAAGCCCTACCTCCGAAGTCTCCGCAAGAATTACCGCCGTAATCTCGCCCCACATGTGCGCAAGTGGATGCAGAGTCAATTCGTTCGAAGCCAGATTCGACGCGGCAGGAACATCATCACCGATGTCGGCACGGGTATCGAAAACACCGTCTTTCTGGCTGTTCAAGGCTATAAATACAGCCGCGGAACCCTGGACAAACAGGAGCAGGCTTACTGGCAGAGCGTCTACGACCGCGCCGAAGATTTCGTGAAGGAGTGGTTCAAGGAGAACTCCAGATTCGGCAAGCTCATGAAGGAGCGCGAGGCGCAATACAAGAAGTTCCTTGACCAAGAGAAGCTGAAGGAAGAAAAGATTGCTGCCAAGGCTGCCGAGATTGCCGACAGCGAGGATGGTGACGCCGACGGCGACGACGGCGATGATGATGGTGATAACGATGACAGCGACAACTAAGCCACGGAGACGCTTTCTCCTGGCAGCCCCGGGTCTTCAGATCTCGAAGCCGTTGCTTTAGCCGGCCGAGAGGCCGGAGCGTCTCTGACCAGGAGCTTTCGCAGCACACTTGTTCTGGGGGACGTGTGGCATTCACGCCCACGCCCGCGGGCTGCCATCCATCTGCTACGTATACTTTCCCAGCCACCGCCTTGGGCTTTCCATCGCATCCCTCTTTCTCGGTTGTTATTTCTTCGGGTTTACGGTCGAGTACAAGAGCGGGGGACTGCCACTTGCTTGCCTTGTTTGTTTTGCGATCTATTGCGTGCAAAAAAGAGTGAAGGGGACTCTCAATTGAAGCCAGTGACAACCAATCGCCCTGGTCGTTGAATAAACCTATTCGTCCCGTCTGTGATGCCTGGGTCGCTGTTCCGGGTTGGTGTCGCGTCCCTTCCGGGTGCGCAAGTTCAATGTCACTATCAGCACAAACGCCCATGGAATGGGGTGCTCCCCATCGCTCGCTTATGCCGAGGCAGCAATTGATTTGATATTATCGATGTTCCTGGATGGGCCGTGTCCGCTGGCACTTTAGTCGGAGCCGTTTCCCTATCAACATTTGTGAGCGGACGCAGTCCCAACACGCTCTCTGCAGAACAAACGGCCGTTGAGCAGCCATCAAACGGTCAGCAGTTGGCTGCTAACCCTTGCCGTGCCACTTGGAGAGGCCCATCTCTCTGGCTGATATCGTATCAAATCGGAATTTCTTCCTCGGGCCTCACTGAGACCGGTGTCGCAAATTCATCGATGACAGGGTGCAAGTTGCGAGCCATAGAGGAAAGTACATGATCGTGGTTAGCGAACCGCCCACCGCCACCGATGACGGATCCTCCTCTATCGAGCACTGCCAGGATCGATGCATTCTTGTGGGTCATAGCACGCAGTCGCTCTGGTGTGTCGTAACAGATGCTCACCAATCATATCGGCACGAATGAGCTTCAGTCGCGCGATTGCAAGTGAAACCTCGCGCTTGTAGCTCTCGCCCATTTTGAGTGATTTGGAAAAAATGGCCGAGCGCTGGTTGTTCGACTTGAGTCGGAGGACCTATTACCCCGCCCCCGTTAGATGTGCCCTGCATCGATTAGAACTATGTGCTCCCATCCTGATTGTTCTTAGGTCTGCGTCGCGAAAGTAGCTGCTTCCCAGCCACACGACAAAACCGAGCGCTGACCTTGTTGTGGCTGTCGACTCTGGCCTGGATTTGCTTCTCGGTGATAAGCCCAACAATCTCGCGCTCGAGTTCGGCCACAGAAGTGTTGAACGCTGTCGCCATCTTTTTCATGTCCACGGACGAGAAGGGGGTGAAGTACTGGGCAAGGGCCTTCTTGCGGATGTTGCTGTAGAGGGTGTCTACATGAATCGACAGGTTGATGTCGAGGAGAAAATCGTTCTGCATGGGTTGGGAGTCGTCGTTGACACACGAATATCAGTAACCCTGGATAGCTATGACCTGTGCCAGATCAAATGCCGTGCCAAGGAATTGGCCCAGACACTGGATATTTGCCGCAGGCGAATGGAGGCGAGATCCACCGATTTGGGATCCATCGATTTGGGGGCGGCGTGGGTGGCTCTGCAGCTACTTTGCACCGCTACTGCAGCCGGCCGGGTCGCCAGACCCACAAGTTCATTGCTCACCTTCATCTTTCCAAGCAGCTCCAGGCAGGAGGTGTACTTGGAATTGAAGAAGCTCGTCAGCAGTTCCTGCACTTGAGGCTCGAGCTCCAGGAAATGCTTGAAGCTTGTGTTTTCGAACACATGCACCCGGAGCTCGGTTCGATCAAACGAAGCCAGCGCGCAGAGACCGCCATAAATTGCAACGTCGTTGGGCGAAAGTAGCTGGAGGTAATGGACTGGATCAGAGCTCATAGGGGAACTGCCGGGACGCTAGCTATACGACGTACCAGCCACGGGGCATGGATGCTGGGGAGAGGCGACATACTGTGGTATAGCTTCCGCTGGGATCAAAGGTGATCTCGAGGAAGCTCTTGGCCGCGCGCTTGAAGTTTCCAAGATCGAGGCTAACTAGTCCAGATGCGCACTTGAACAGACCGGCAGCAGCTGTTTTCTCGGGAATGTCCGGCACAGCCTCTGCCTTGGCAATATACGACGGGATGTGGCTATAGCTTCCTAATTCAATGCACACCTAGGTCAAGTCAAGCCGGATTAGAGTCGGGGGGGGGCTGCTGGTCGTCTGGAAGCTTGGGGATGACAGAATCTTTGGCTCCAGCATCCAACTGTTTGGCAACCACAGCTCATGGCGCGAAACACGATAGCGCTGCATGCATGAGCGGCTGATACTCAGCAGCGATCTCCCACCTTGATGACGTTCATGCACATCTCGATGATGTGCTTGGCCGTGGTGCAGTAGTCTCGGGTCTTGTTGTAGTTGCGTAGAGCCCCGACAAGGTCGCCACATTCATACAGATGGCTTCCAAGGTCGCTGTAGCCCATCTGGGACGGATCGACAACGAGGATGGTTAATTTCGATGATCGCCGCACCGTGGGAAGGCTACCATAACATCGGATACCCAACATTGCGAAGTCACGACCATAAAAACGACGCATCGGCATGCGGATCGTGCGGCCTGCTCGGTCCACAAATGCTCTGCTCAAGCCTACCCGGCGCCGCATCGCCGGTGGGGGTTTGATTCAGGGCAGCCAACGAATTCATTAGCCGACCAGACAACATGCTTACCCTAATGCTCTCTTTGATCAAGTTGATCTTGTATCCACGCAGCTCCGCATCGAGTCGCTCGGTCTTTTCCTTGACCGCTTGGGCAGTTGCGGCGATCCAGTCAGAGTCGATGGCTGCGATAGCCTCGCCGCGGAGGACCAGCGCTTCGTTCAGGCTCAGACAGACGTTGTAATATCGGGCGGTATTCAATGATGTCTTCAGTTCATCCAGCGCATATCGGTATGCGTCCAGTTGGAGAGAAGGGCATCGCTCGGCGATATACAGAAGCCGGTTGATCTTGGCATGTCCTGCAGGCAAGCGCGGAGGGCCAGGGGTCGAGCAGTCAGGAACGTGCCGGCGATCGTGGCCGCGGGGAGGCCTGCCAGCTTGTCGAGCGATATAGAAAATCGACAGCTCGAGGCGTCGATTGGGCCCCTCTCTCACTCTCGCTTGGCACAGAATCCACTTTCGCCCCAAGCACGACTGGAGGCCCAGAGTATGTCCATCGAGCTCAAGCGCCAGAGTGTGCCCAGTGTACCCAGTCGGACATGTACGGGACCCAGCGTCACCAAAAGCAGAGTGAAGACGGTGAAAACAGAGACAGAGGCAGAAGCAGAAGCAAATCCCAGATGCCCCTTACCGGCGTAGTTGGAGATGTAGGTCTCCAGGTCCAACGATGGGTTGTCGACCATGACCTTGTGGATCTTTTTTTTCTTGTTTGCATCGTTGGAAGATTGCGAGGGGCCGCCAAGGATGACGAGCTCGCTTTCAGGGTTGACGTCAATGTCCATCGGTGCTGGAGCGGAGATGCAGGTGGCCTCGGCTGTGTGGCTGCTGTGGGCGAGGAGCACAGGAGACGGGGTGCGCTCTCTGGCGGAAAGATGGCCTGGTTGTCCAGCGGCGCAGAGCCTGCAATGTCCAGGGTCTCAACGAAGCCAGCGACGCAGCGAGCAAGCGAGACCGGGAGAGAACGCTCTCGCAGAGAGGATGGCACGTGACGACAACTGCCTGTCCCGTGACTCGCTCGACCAATTTGGGTGGGCACATGAACACCACAGCGCCGAACATGGACCGCCATGACGAAAGCACACAAGTCGACCGCCACCGACAGAGATCGACGGCCTGTATTTGGAACTGCTTTCCCGGCCGACTGGCCATTGAAGGCTACGGTAGCAACTGTGGAATCGGCGTACGAAGCCAAGCATCGTGGGGCACGCGATTGACGCTGGCTTGCAGTGGCTCGGCAACAGAGCTATGCAAACATTCTTGCATCTTTCTCGGAAATGCTTCCGCTGGCTACGAGATTCGCCACGAGCCTCTGCAGGGTGGGCAGCAAAATGAAGTCAGTACCCCAACATGCAGCCACTCGAGATTTCAAAGAGAAGACCGAGCTCGCGCTGAGTCAAATGCGGCGCAGAGTGCTCTGGCGAATGACGATTACTTGCCTGGGCGGGCTCACGGAAGCCGTTGTTTAGTGCGTAGGTGATTGCCGACATGGCCACGTTCTTCGGGCATGTCATGAGATACTGTTGCGAGTAGGGTCAGACACCATGGGCATTGTGTGTTAGTGGAGCCTTCCAGGTCGGCGGAAAGATCTATCCGAGCTCAAGCTCAGACTCAGACTCGGGGTAGTTTCTGGTTCTTGCCAGTTGGCACACATGTCTACCTTTCCTAGCTGATCCCAGCGCTGAGTCTGGATCAGTGCCTTGATACTGAGCCACTGGAATCTGGAATCATGGCATCGTGGGGGGGGGGAATCGGTGATAGTGGTAGCGGTAGAGGTGGTAGGTCAATATCGCGGCTGTTCAACTCTGGTAGTTCAGCTTTCGTGCCCAGGTTCATAACCCCCCGTACAGGTTGGTGGCAATCATGGATCAAGAACCCACCGTTTCTCCGGGACCTTGAGCTCAGACTTGATCGAGGTTGCAGCGGAGCCCAGCTCGAGAAGGAGACACTTGAAAATCGTTTCACTGACGGTGAGATTCAAAAAGTTCTGGCGCGTCTCGGCTTCGAGCTTCTTTTGCAGATTGGCGAGGGTGATTTCATCGTGGATGGACTGTCAAACGCAACATAAATCTCAAAAGTCAGTACCCGGCTCGCTGTAAGGGCTGATGAAACCTTGGTCCCTTCCGGGACTTCCGACAATCGATGCACTCAATCTCGAGCACTCCGGACCTGGTTGGCGAAATGGAGGCTCTTGTTTCCATTGCTAATTTCAGCAGCAGAGCTTAGAACCGCCAGACGTTGGGTAGAGTCCTGGTGTGCCAGTGCACCAGAGCAGCATTAGCCTTCTCGTCTTGGTGTGTGTCGTCACGGGTGTCATAGCAATACCCGAGAGCATATCGCATGCATCGAGCACGAGGAAACCCGCCTTCAATGCAGGATGTGCGATGGACTGCGAGCGCCAGCCTCACCAGTGCCTGGGACTCGGCGATCATCAAGTTGACACTTCCGCCGAGATTGTCGGCCTGGTAGTAATAGTCCTTCAGAAGCTCAGGACTAGTGACTTTGGCATACTTTTCAAATAGATTCGCACTGAGTGGATGCGTTCCAATCAGGCGGAAAAACTCGGCTGTCGGCAGCGTCCGTTTTAGGTGGAGCATGACATTGTACACTGCCAGCATGAGGATAGGGTAAACCCATGAGTAAAGCTGACATCGCAAGTGGCACCACTGCCCAACGGGGCTTGCCAGCTACTGTACATTGCCGACCTTTGCGATGCACGGCCCTCGTCCACACTGCTCTACCTACCGAGGTTGCTATCCCCGCTTGCGACAGCTTTGTCGAGTGCTACGTCGTCGACGTTCATGCTTATCAGCAATGGGATCTGGGAGCTGGCATGTGGCTCATGTTCCAGGAGCTTTCCAATTCATAGGATCGATAATGCATACAGGTGACCCGTAGCGACGCAGCGTCAGCTCCATTTCAAGACCAGCGTCATCTTTGCATCCCGGGCTGCAAATCGAGCGAGTGAGTGGGGGAGCTCTGCAGTCTTGTAGAGAAACTCACGCGAGTGGCAAGCGAGGATCGGCCGGCGTCAAACGCTGTCTGCGCAATCTCAGTGAACGAGATGTTCGGGCTCTGAATCGACAGCTTTTCGACAATCACTCGGGCCAGGTAGTCATCGCCCTCGTTTGAGTCTTTGATCTGCATATCATGGTGCGATGTAACGATAGCGATAAGTTTGGGACGATCGCCCTTCGCCCAGCGTGGCGCGCGTGCTTCATGGCCTCGATGGAGTAAATATAGGGCTTTACCTTGGCACAGGCCCAGTGGATCAGAACGCGATCGGCGCTGATCTCAAAGATCTCACTGATCTTGATAGCCAGCAAGTAAAGCCTGCGATTGACGAGGCGATCCAGAATACCGTCCAGGCCAATCGCAGAGAGCCTAACAGGTCGAATCGATGTGCCAAGCGGCAGGTAAGTCAGATAATGACCTTGGCTGCTGCAGTCCCAGGCGAAACTTACTGGGCAAAGGTGATGGGAATACCCTTGTCCGGATGACGAAGTTCGTTGAGAAGCCGGAGGGTTTTGGCCATTGTCACAAACGGCTCAGGGTCATACGTATCGAGGAAGGCCTTGCCGAAGGACGCGGCCTGTGAATACCATTGAAGCCGATGTTCGTAAGCGCGGCGAGGCAATGTCGACCAAACGAGCGCATCTCAATAGAAATATGGCCGCAGCAACGCCAGTTCTTGCCCTCGAATATGGTGGCATGGCGACACGCATCAACCGTGCATTGTCTCAAAAACAGGGGCACTTTGGACCTTCATCAGCTGCTTCTGTCGCTCTGTGTTCCATTCGTGACCGGCAGCCTTGATGCAACCGGTGACGGCCTCGTCCAGTTCACCCTTGATATTCCGAATGTTTTCATCTGCCTTGGAGCTTTTGCGCTACACGCAAGCATGCGGGGAAATGCCGGGACAGTCAGATTAGGACCAGGGCAAAGTCTCTCAGGCCGAGCCAGATGCACAACACCAACAAAGTAACGGATCCAGCACACCGATGCAAAGTGAAGGCTCGAGTGGTGAATCGGACTCGCCGATGGTATGCTTCGATAGATGAGGGTGCTTGCATGCGTGCGGACTCACCTGGAAGTGGTCATAGGCATCGTAGAGAATCGCGCTCGGCGCCACCGAGCCGATTTTGAAGACATTCTCCAAATCGACTAGAGACCCAAGGGCGGTGGAGTCAATGAATTGAATACTCCGCGTCGTAGAGCAGAATAGACCGGATCGACTAACGCCGATGCTACTGGCCGCAGCGCAGGAGTATCCCAACTTACCGGGAACTTTCATCAGCATTTCACACTTGTCATGGCTCAGGATTCGAACTCCGTCAATTTCCGTGACAACGTGGATCACTCCCTCGTAGTTGTATCTGTGAGTATCAGAGCATCCGATGGACTAGTTGAGGGGCTAGCGGCAGAACAGCCAGAGCGCAAGCCGACGCAGGTACTGAGCACTTACTTGATCCAGTCTGCGAATGGACCCAACATCAGCAGGGTGTCTTTCCAATGTACAACGACCGTATCTGTGCCACACCTGATATGCCAGAGAAGATTACACAGATCAGCTCTGGGGGGGGGATTGCTCGGCAGATAGTTCGTGTCTTGGTTCACTGTCAGGGTGCGAATCTTCGTTCTTACCAGGCCATTTGGAGCGGAGCGTCTTCGGTTCCAGTGGAGAACTCGGCCAGCTTCTTTTCAAAGTCGGATGTAAGCACCAACAGCGATCCGGTGCTTGAAAAGAGAGCAAGGAATTTGCCGTTTGGTGCCGCTGCGATTCTGTTGAATGGGCCCTGCTGGAGGAGCTGAGCAAGTCGACCGGCCGAGTCAGAGAGGTGTCATGATATAGATCGGCAGAGTCATGGTCCCACCTGTTGCTGCGACTTGATTCCGTCGAGCGTCACGATGCTGGAGCCAACGGCCATGATGACTTCGGGGTGCCCGCTGAGGGTCAACTTGGGGTCGAGCACAATCCAAGCGTGCGGTACCTGGGTCAGGCCTGGGGCAAACCGGCAGGAGGCGTCATTGGGTGCAGTCGTCAAGAGAGCGAGAAGAGTCAGACCAAAAACCGACCAGAGACAGAGCCGGTGCTGCTCGGCACATGCACCAACCTGCATCCGCTAGTTCCTTTGGATGGGAGTCTGCCAGATCCGCGATAAAGACAAACTTGAGGTTTCCGGTCAGCGCCATCAAGCCACTGTCCCAGACCTGGCATTCCAGTACCCCGTATTCCTTGGAGTCCTGTGGTCAAAGATAGGTCGTTAGCAATGGGATCCATGGTCGTGCCTTCTCTACAGCCACGTCTTCGACTATACGACTCTGCGGGTGCAGCTCCGTACCTGTCCCAGCGAGAGCTGAGTGACTTCGCCAAAGAGATCGTAGATCCGGACGAATCCGTTCTCCAGGACGCATACGAGGCGCTCCTGTGCTGTCCATCCCATGCCCACAATCCGGTTCCTGTTTTCCCACTAGAGATGATGATGGTGCGGGTGGATGAGTTGGAGACACAGAAGCCAGGAGTCTCACCGGCATTGAACGGGTTGCTGACGAGCTTGATATGCGAGAGCTCAGCGTCCAGCATGCGACATCCAGCATGCGGCATCCAGTAGAGGTGGGTTCAAATCTGCTACCGCAAGGGCGGTAACCAAGGCGCCTCAGCGAGACGGGGCAGGACGGTTTCCGGCGATGTGCCTGCTCAATGCTCGATTGCTGCTGACCTCAATGCGGGACAAGAGCTCTCCCGAGGAGGTGTAAATCGACAGAGTTGGCTTGGTTGATTTCGTCCTGAGCTCATGCAACTTGGTATCGTTTCGTATCACAGCTGCGGGAAGGGACGATCAGAAAGGGATGGAAACATTCAGCCTCTTGTATCGACGCTGTTCTGTGCTCAATTCAATGGATAGATCGATTCTGCATGCTCGTTCTTGGCCGGCAAGCAACGAGGGATTGGACGAGCCCCAAGGAGCCCGTCGCAAAGGACATGGGTCGGCTCGGGCAGCAAAATCCGTACCGAGGGGGCCTCCGAACGGAGCGGCGGCGATGATGCTGTTTTCGATATCGACTTCGCTCCAGAATAGTGTGTATATTTCCTGCTTCCTGGAGAGTTGGACATGCCGATGGAGGCGGCGAGTGTAAATATTGCGTGCGAGCCATCCGGGATGAGCAGGCTGATCCAAGCCACCGTCAATGGCGGTGGCGGCGGCGGCGACAAGCGAGGGGATTACTGTGAGGTCGAGCATGAATATGGACGCTCCGTACAGGTAAAAGCAGCCGTGCAGCAGCGTCCAGTCTGCGGTTGGAGTTGCCATCGTGCCGGTGTGCTCGTTTATCGGATGACCAGGGCCGAGGAGGGAGAGCCTGGTGCTGCTGGTGTTGGCGCTGGTCGGCAAAGGTGTCGGCCCTGCGGTCACGCGCCCTCCCTGTCCGATCACGTGGACAATGTAGGAACATCGACTGTCGATTTCCCATCCGCACCGCCCATAAGCGGATTCCTGCGACATGGCTGTCTGCGACGTCCACGATTTCTGGATCGCAGATGGCCAGGTGCTGCTGGAAAATAAAGAGCGATGACAGAAATGGTGGTGCACCGAATGATACGAAGGCAAGTGCCCGCCGGCATTGAGTGCTTATCAAATCGCATGTTCATGTTTCTTCAAAGAATTGTGCTGCCACCAGACAGTCGAAGCACTCTCTAGCCGTCCTGACACACCAACCAAAGACCAGCTAATCTGTATTCAGCACCAGGCACACTCCCTGCAGCACCCAGTGGCTAATGTGCTCGTTGGTGCTCAAATCGGCGTCGAAAACCCAGCCGATGCCGCTGGCATTGCGTCGCTGCTGAGTGGTGTAAACGGGCGTCCGGAAGGTGTTGACAAGCTTGAGTCGATGCATCTCGATTGGGATAATCCGCAGAATCGGAAGTTCCTGGAGCAAGCGGCCGCCAGATTCGAGCCGAACGAGCGAGCCGGACTTGAGGTCCCATCCGGCGCCTTCGAGGTACAGTCCGGTCACATAGCAACCCGATGATGGCCGCTCATTCACCTCCGAAGGATTCACAAACGCTGTCACCTGTGTGTAGAGCGTCGAACGATCCAGTGGCCAGCCGTTCTTGCGACAGGTTGCCTGAACGAGGGCCGTGATGAACGCCTCAGGGACATGGAGCCCCGAAAGCCATACAACGGCAGGCTCGCCGTTCTTGATCCACGACGAGTATTGCTGAAAGCGCCTCTCGAAGAATTGCATCCATCCGCCCAGACCTTTCTCGGTCTGGGGAGCCAGTTTGCGCCAGGCGCTCGGCAGGGCACCGTTGTAGAGGGCATTGGCCAGATCATCCAGCTTGGCGCTCATTCCAATCTCGCCTTTCAGCGCTCGTCTCAGGTCCTTTAGCGTGCTTGCCATGCATTCGACGAGGATGTTCCAGCGCTCCAATTCCTGCAGCAGCACAATCTGCGTCGGTGAAGGGACGCCGATGGACTTGTAGATTCTCGGGACGTCGTATGTCGTGGGCAGCCTACTCTGGATATCCGAGGCAATGTTTGATATGAACTCTTCGCGACTGATGCCCCCGACTCCGTCCGAGGACCGGGGCTGCAGCGAGATGAGCTGGCTCCACATGTCCTTCACGGCCGTCGTCAAGTAGCCGATCTCAGCGTCGGGGTGGAGCCCGAACACATCTGGGGCATTGTTGAGGGGCAAGCTCTCGATGTATGCAATGTACTGTTCGCGCGTGCCGATCTCGGGGATTTTGTACTCGACGCTCGGGCTCTTGAAAAAGTAGAACGGCTGGAACGAGTCGAACAAAAAATCGCCCATGTACTCGTCCAGATAGGTCATCAACACGCGGCGGTCGTAGTCGTCCGTGACTCGCCCACCGTAGATGGTCTCGCCAATCAAATACCGCAGTGTTGTCCAAGGGATTTTGCCGTCCTTTTGTCCCGCAGTTTTGTCAAGGTAGGTCCGGAGGATCGTCAGGCTGACACGGAAATCGGATTCGTTAAAGTCGTACTTGACGTTCCAGCCAATCTTTCCGTATTTGCCTCGCTCCTGCACGACGGCATGGAAGAATGCCTGCACGTAGATCAGCGGCTTGAACATTTCGTGCGAGCAGTCCTCCATCACCTCGTCGGTCAGCTTGAAGTAGTTGCTGCGGATGTTGAGTTTGAGGCCGTTTGGTGGCTCCGTCACGACCTTGAGCGACTTTTGGAGGATGCCGATCGGGAACTGCGGGGTGGGCTCGGTGGTGAGCCACAGCCGGAAATCCTTGTGTGGCTTTTCGATCTTCTCGAGAACTTTCTCCAGATGGCGAAGCCAACCAACGAGCAGGTGGCAGTTCTGCAGCATCAGCCACTGTCCTCTGGCGACGGCAGTCTCCAGCAGCTGCAGCGCTATCGGGGCTTGTCCCTGTCCAAGCGACAAGAACTTGAGCCTGTTGCCGCCAAATCCGAGATTCTCTGCCAGTTTCTGAAGGTCACTCTGCGGGTCGGCGCCCGGACTGAGGATGAACACCACGGGGCTGGTGGGCGATGACTGGTCAAAGATGTTCTGGAAGTTGACCACGGGCGGCATCACGTACTTTTCGCCAATGTTTTTGATCACAAAGCTGGTGACGGCATTGTAGACCCGGTCAATCCGGAAGCAGCGCAGGAGACAGAGCTGCTGGAACGAGGTCAGGCGCTCCGAGTATCCCATCGGGAACGACGCAACTTCGGGCGCCTCGAGCTTGGCCCAAGTGTGCCACTCCGCTTCGTTGCCCTGCACATGCGTCACGAGGGAGCCAAAGTTTGGATGGATGACCGAGAGCTTTAGCAGGTCCTTCCAGCCCTGGTCGGTGATCCAGATGAAAGGCTTGGGAATCGACGGCTGCTCAAGGGATATATCTCCCTTGAGGAAGAAGTTGAGCTCCGTAAGATCGACCTGGCCCTCGTGCTCCATGAGCTTGATGGTCATCTGAAAGGAAAACATGAGCTTGTGCTTTTCAAACAAACCCGTGCATGCGTAGTTGTATACCGCGTACTTGAGCGTGTCCATGATCTTGTTGAGTCGCTTAGAGAGCAGTGCGTCGGGCTTGCTCTTGTGAAGCGAGCCCACAAAGACCTCGAGGAACGCTGAGAGCGAGTACTGGTACATGGGATTGATGGTCGACAGCTCTGCAAGAACAAAGAAGAGCACCGCACCGCACTTTGCGGCTGGTCGATAGGCATCGCGGGAAGCTTCGACCTCTGCAGAGGTCTGGTTGGCAAGCACAAGCTTCTGTCCGATTTCGGTTGCCTTGGACTTGGTCTCTTCCAAGGTGCGGATCAATTCGACATTGTCAAGCATGAGGCCAGTCGACGAAGCGAGCTCTCGAAGCAACGTGTCCTCGAGGTCCTTCAGCAGACTCTTGTTCTGACTCATCTCGATAATGAGGCGCTCACGCTGCTCTTCGAGCTCCTTGCGTTCATGACCAACGACGACGTTGAGCAACTGGTCGCTCAGGCCCTTGAAAGTGACGCTGTAGTTGATCACAATCGCCGACCCAAAGACCTTGGGCGTGTACGTGGGATTGGCAAGGCGCGAGGTGAGATAGAGCCTGAATCCTGGGTCAAAGTCGACTTCCTTGTCGCCCAGGACAATGAAGCGCCGCGAGCCCGCCACCTTGATGTTTTTCTCGAGAATGTTGTCGATAACGGGATCGATGTATTCGTCCACGTCTTCAAACAAGAACGGGAAGCCGTAGGTTATGGCCATCTCCAGGTGCTTCAAAAAGTCCGGGTCGTTGAAGGATGACACCTTGAGATTGTTGGTGGCCTCTCGTTTCTTGATCCAAGTCACGGCTTGCTGCTGGGGGTCAATGCAGAGGGGGAAGCGCGACGCCTTGGTTGTCAAGATGCCATTCTGGATCGACAGCTCGTCCGCCGGCAGGCCCTCCGATGCCCATTTCGACATTTCCACCTCCGTGACCAGAAGCCGCTCCACTCGAAAGGTCGCACTGAGCGGCACAGCTCGGTTGGTGAGGTCGCTGACCCATCGTTTGTAAACGAGCTCGTTGCGAAGCTCCCAATTGAAGGCTCCTGTGTAGCTGACAAACCCCGAGATCAGCAGACAGTCGCCCAGCAGCTGGATCCGCTGGTCTTTGAGAACGGCCAGGTCGTTGCCCCAGCGCACTCGCTCCGAGCCCAGGCCGGATATGAGTTTGTCGGCTGCGAGCAGGCGTCGCTCCATGACCTCCGCCATCTCCTTCAGTTCCAGCTGCTCCGACTTTGCCTTGTGGAACTGCTGCTGCAGAGTCGACAGCTCGTCGTTGAGCCGCTTGAGTTCCTTTGTGATCTTGTCGAACTCATTCTTGGAGAGCTGTAGGTTGCGCTCCAGCGTCGCTACCGCCGCGCGCTTGGGCTGGATTTGCTTGGCGACGTTGCAGTATCCGACCACGGCGAGCACAAATGTCAGGAGACCCGCACCGGCGGAAGAAATCTCCTGCATGCGAGTTATGGTCACATCCAGCTCGCGCAAGATGCTTTTGACGGCCTTGATCTGCCCGCTGGAGATGTTATCTACGTCGAGCGAGCTGAGCGACGATTTGAAGTCGGTTTGCGACATCATTGTCTTGGCACTCTTCCACGAGACATCCTTGATTCCCTTGATGACGCAAATGCACTCGCACACCTTCTGCACCTCTTTGGGTGGCTTGGCAAACGACCGAATCTCTGTGATTTCCGACGACGACAGGTTGGCCAAGGCCAATCGAGCCTGCTCAAGCGCCGGCAGCGCCTCGGAAAGCGCCGCCTCGGCTTCTTCCTTGTCCTTGGCAATCTGGATGTTCTGGGCATCGAGCTCGCTCTCCTTCTTCTGGGCAAGCCCCTTCTTCTCCTCAGCCTGGCGCGTGTTGGTTGTGATGACTTCGAGTAGCTGGTTGCATGCCTCAGTCTTGTTCTTGACGGCAATGTTCTGTTCAGCCAGCTGCTCGTTCAGGACATCGAGCTGCCGCGAGGATTCCTCCAGCTTGCCCAGTCCAGACTCCAGGCGGGCGCACAGCTTGCCGTTGAGCTCACGGTTTTCTTCCAGCAAACGGTTGTAAGTGCTGATGTAGTCAAGATAGTTCTTTGGTGTGACATAGTTGGCCCGCCTGTACTTTTGAAGAAACTCGATGCTAATGTCGCCCACGGAGAGATGGACGCCAACCATGTGGGCAACGATTTGCGGGCGCTGCTCGCTGGGGATCAGACCTTCCTTCAGGAAGGCGTCGGCTACAGAGAACAGCGCTTGCTCGGGCCATGGAGGAAACCAATCGATGACGGTGTTGTTGACGAGACCCGGGAACGAGCGACATCGCTCGCGCAGCTTGTCGCCTTGCGGCGACATGCACAAAACCACATGTAGGTTGTCCCAGCACTTTCCGACAAAGTACTGCCACATGTTTTCGCGGTTCTGCACCATCCCAAGGCGAGCAACCTCATCACGGATTCCGCCCAGAATAGCGTCTTTCTCCTCGTCTTCATAGAGGGCCGGCACCATTCCACTGGTGAGCATGTTGTTGATGAGTTCCAGAAAGCCCTCTTGGACGACGTGGGCATCGGTAAACATGAACACGGTCTTTTTTCCCGAGCCAAGCATCGAATAGAGGATTTTGAGGCTCTCCCGGAACTCGACTTCGCTGTACCCCCGAGTCAGGGTGATCTCGTAGACGCCATATCCAGCTGCAAAGGCGGCCAGGCGGGTCAGCGATTGCTTACCCGAACCGCCTACGCCAACGAGTAGACAGTGACCGCGCTTCATGCGAATCACACGGTGGATTCGCGTCAAATGATCGAGCGCATCGTCGAAGAGCACCAGGTTCATCTTGTTGAACTTGTCGTTGTACTCCTCCAGGATCTCCTGGAAGATCGATCGGATGGCGGCAAAGTCGAGGAGATCTTCGTACAGCCGGACGGACTCTTCCTGCAGCGCATAGCGAAAGTCTCCAAAGAGAGACGGATTGCGGGTGACGTATTCCTCGTCTGCTTCAAAGTTGTCGAGGATCTGGCGATTGAGCAGCTTGTTGACGTAGTCCTTGTCTGCATCGGTTACGAGGCGGTCGTGGAAGACTCTAAGGGACTCGTTGCGCCAAAGGCGGACAAATTGCTTGGAGGTTTGAAAGTGGTCCGGAGTCGACTGACACAGCCCTTCGTACACACGCGAGATGTCGCGCAGGTTGAAGATATAGTGGAACTTTGATGGCGTTGGCATCAGTGTCTTGGATATCTCGGCAAAGATCTTCAGGGTGAGTGCCGTCAGCTTGTCCGCAGCGCGACGCACGTCGTCCGAGAACGGCGCTGTATGCCCCTGGATGATGCCCGAGTAGATGCGGATGAGCGATGCGTCCTTGGGGAATGTGATGTTGAAGACCGAGAACAGCGAGGCAAAGCGGGGGTCGATGTCGTTGCGGCCGCCACCTGGGGTGCCCATGGATCCGAGACACTGCACGTCTTTGAGATACTTCCAGTTCAGCTCCTTTCCGCGGTCATAGAGTCCGCCGCGCTCGATCAGCAGCTTGAGCAGCGCAATGGGCTGCTGTGTGCCGTAGGTGTCCTTGGCGGGCATGTTGAGATCGTCTATGAACACAATCAGTCTCTTGCCCGCCGCTGGGCCGTACGTGTCCTTGGTGCGCTTCTCGACATTGACCTCCAAGTTACGCTGCACATCAAGCGAGGTTGTGCGCGACGAGAAGCTTATGTTGAGAATCAGGTTCTTGTCCGAGGGCAGAACTCGCAGATAGTTCTGGACCGTCACTGTCTTGGAGGTGCCCACCTCACCAACAAGCAATACTGGCTTCTTGATGCCAATGAGCTTCTCCAGCAGCCAGGTGTGGCGCACGGTGTCGAGCGTGGGCACCAGAATCTCGTGGAATGAGCATGATCGGCTGTGCTCGTATGCAGGCACGTAGTTGTTCCAGGGCACCCACTGCAGCTCAGAGGCATCAAAGTGGTAGTCGTACAAAGATTTGTCGTTACCGGGCAGCTGTCCGAGTACCACCGCCGCGGCCGTGTGCACCAGCGGGAGCTCCGAGAGCTTCTTGACGGCATCCGAGAACTTGATGCGGTCGTCTTCGAGCAAGCTGGCGCCAACCGACCATATGAGGGACTGGATAAAGACACCCTCGACAATGGCTTCCTGAGCGAGCTGCTTTGGGTCTGTCAGCTGCATCTCGAGGATGGAGCACAGCTGCATCACGGTGTTGAGGCCGGTGACGGGTATCACGCGCTTGAGAGGATCGCCCATGAAGCCCTGGAAGGTGCCCTCCAGCACATACTCAACCAGCGATGGCACATACTTATTGAAGAACTTCATGAGGCATTCGACCTTGGTTGGACGGCTGGCCAGCCACTTTTGGTAATACGGTCGGTAGCCCAGGTTCTTTGGGTCCATGTAAACCATGCCGCATCTCGAGACCGTGGCCGGGCTGGCGTATTGAAGGTCACCAACCTCAAAAAGCAGTGCTACATGCTTCTGCAAGCGGATGCGCTCGCCGTTGGGCAGTGTCAGCAGCTTGTTGTCGTCCATGACCGAGTTCATGTTTTCGACCCAGACGGCATCAACGTCGCCATCAAAGACAATGTACTTGCGTTCCTTGCGATCGGTGGGTTTGTTGGTCTCTCTGAAGATGTTGGAGAGCAGACCGTCGGTCCAGTCGCGCGTGGTCTGGTCCAACACACCGTACAGCTCTGCGACGGTAACGGCTTTGGGGTTGAGGATGTACAGCTTGGTGGGGAGTCCCAGCTTGGTCTGGGCCTTGGCAAGTGTGTCGATCACCACGGTCTTTCCGCCGCCGGCCGGGCCGACCACCATCGAGGTGTGGCGGGTGAGCATGGTTTCGTACAGCTGCACGACCTTGTCGACCTGCTCAGGGACCAGGATGTATCCAGAGTCGCGAAGGATTTCCTCGACGGCATCGTTGAAGCTCGGATAGCGGACACGTGGGCAATCGAGACCTGGAAACAGGTCAGTGATGAGACCGAGGAAGAGTGGCACGTCTTCAAAGACAAACTTTGGGAGATTCATATCGCGCAGGGCCCGCATGAGCACAACGTCTTCATTGAGGTCCGGGGACCCGCGCTTGAGCGAGCCCGCCATGACAAGCACGGACTTGAGCGCTCGTAGTCCAAAGTCGTAGTGGTGCTGCTTGGAAAGCTGCCCCTTTGCAAGCTTGTACAGAACCACCATTTTCTTGGCCAGACTCTTGGCCAAGGTGAAGCCTTCCGAAAAGAGCATGATCTCACAGATGAGCTCGAGATCTGGAACGGCCATGACAACGGGCCTGAAGAGCGCTTTGAGGTTGTCGGGAAGCTCGGTGCGGCCGGCATAGCCAGGATTCATGGTGATGAAGATGCCTGTTTTTTTGTCGAGCGAGATCTCGTTGCCCTCGAACTGAAAACGCTTCAGGCCAGCGACGAGGGCGTTCTGGATGGTCTTGATCTGTGCCGAGATCACAGAGAGCACAGCCAGCTCGATTCGGTTGAACTCGTCAAAACATCCCCAGGCGCCTGTTTGCACGAGCCCAGCAAAATTCTGCCCCATGGCGCGGTAGTCCATGCCGTCACCGCAGTTGGTGACCATGCACAGCAGCCCCATTGCCTTGGCCAGATCCTTGACGGTCTCTGTCTTGCCGGTTCCAGCCGGGCCAGCTGGGGCCCCTCCGAGCTTCATCGAAAGTGCTTGTGTGAGCGTTAGATAGCATCGGTCTGTCAACGGAGTGATCACCAGTCGGCCGTTGAGCCCCATGTACTCGTATCCATAGTCAAAGACGCCGTTACACTGGCGCACGATCAATTCGTCTGTCTGTCTGTCCCAATAGAACCGCAGCTGCGACTCCCACTCGAACTCTCCCTCGTCTGTGATCGAGTCGCGCACAAAGCGGTCGACAATGTCGCGAGCGTGAACATCGATAATGATCTGGGAGTTGAGTTTCTTTCGATCGTTCGAGCTCAGGTCGGAACGCACTTTGACAACAAGTTCCTCCATTTGCTCAGCGAGTGACTTTGAATACTTCTTCATCGCCAGCTTGTTGCCGAGCCGGATCTTGCGGAAGACATCCTCGACTTCCCATGTCCACCACACTTGCGAGCCAGCAAGGGCCACCATGCCCTGGTAAGCCAGGATCCAGGGAAGGCGCTCCATGTCGACGTAGTGGAAGATGGCTTCCTTGTGCAGCGTGCGATTGGTTTTTTTCATCTCAGACTCGACGGCAAGCATCCACTCCTCGACGCGGCCCTCGATGGGCACGACGCGCCTGAACTCGAGGCACTCGCCCTCGGACGACGACATGCCGATGACTGCCTTTTCGTTCTTGCCCGTTCCAAAGGTCAGGCGCAGGATGTTGTCGAACATCTTGATGATGTGCTCCTGCACGTTTTTGGGGTCGTGACTTCCCAGGATCGACAGCAGCTCTTCGTCCGAGATGAAGAAGAACCGCGGGAAGGCGTTTCGCTTTGACTCGAGATAGTCCGAGAGAGACTTTTGGCACGATTCGAGCTCGTTCGACAGGTTTTGCAGGAGCTGAAGGCGACCCTCGGCGTTACATGCCTCCATGACGGAGGTGTGCTTGGCCGTGTCGCTCATGAGCTTCTTAAAGGTCTTGTCGATGCGGTCGAACCTGGCTGCCTCCTCCGGAAGCTGCTGGCGGATATCGCCCGAGCCTATAAAGATCGACTCGAGATACATCCATTTGCGCTGGACAATCATCCAGACGTCGATGACTTCGCCAATGTGCGACAGGATCTTCTCCCACTGCTGCACCGAAGGCAAGAAGGCCGTTACGAAGCGAGAGGCTCCCATCGACTGGAGCGACATGGCGTTGTCGTCCAGGGCAGTCGTGATTTCATCGACGGCGCCAAGGATGAAGCCGCGATCCTCGGTGCCCTTGGTGTACTTGACGACAACAAATTTTGTGTTGCGCCAGGTGTTTTCAATGTCACGGATGCCGTTTTCGATACTGAGCTCCTTCATAGCCCCGGACACAATCTCGCCGATGGCCTCGGAGTGTTCGTGCAAGTTCATTGAGAAGAGCTTCTCGAGGGTAAAGATCTCGGGGTTCATGTCAAAGCTTTTGCCGGTGATCTCCATCAAACGCTTCCAGTGGCGGTCGCGAAGGGCCTCGTTTTTGAGGTCGGCAAAGAGTGGGATCGAGTCCTTGAAGGTGACGATCTTTTCGGCAACGACGTTGTAAGGCGGTAGTTGCTTGAGCTCCTTGGGCATCTTCTTGAGCCTCGACGAGAACGTCTCGACACCCTTGTTGAGGACGTTGATGTCGAGGTTCGACCACAGCGTCGTCGACCATCCGTTGATGGCGTCCTTGACCTCGGTGTAGAGCTCGTAGATCTTGTCGAGCTCCTTGATTTCGCTCTCGATCTCAAACAGCTCTGGGTACGAGGTGATGATCAGGTTGAACAGCTTCTCGGCCTTGACCAGGTGCTCGCGCTTGGCTAGAAAGCCAGCGACCATTTCCTTGGACTGCTTCAGCAACTCGAGACCGTGATCCATGTCGAGGTCCATGGCGCCGGGGCCGTTGACGGTGAACTCCTCGCGCGCACGCTTGAGCTCGGCCTTGAACTCTTTGACCTGGTTCTGGGTCGTGTCGGTGAACTTTGCCTTGACCGGGATCAGCGAGTCGTCAACGCGGCGCGCGGTCTCAAGCATCTCGGCCCACTTGACCGGCAGCTCGTTGGCCATCGCAATCTCGTCCTCCGAAATCTCAATGTTGTACATTCGGAAGATCCGATAGCCTTCAATGACGTCCTGGTATTTGACTTCGACTTCCTCTGTTGCGCCGCGGATCTCGGCGATCACGTTGAGGACAAAGGTCAGGTCGTCGAGGGTGGTGGGTGTTCGCTGGAGATCTTCGTGGTACTTTTGCATCCTCTCGGTGAGCTCGGTGAGTCCTTCCTTTGTTTTGATATTGAGATGCTTGCCTTTGGGCAATGTCGCCACCGCACACCAACGCTGTCAGTCTGATGATCAGCGTGCTGGAGTGCCCGGGCAAATGCGCGGCAGCAACCGAGACACACTCACCTATAGATACTACCCAGCTGGTGGCCTCGCTATGAATCGCCGCTTGAAGTGGCAGTGAAATGACCCGAATAAATCCAATGTCTTTGACGGTGACCTGATTCTCGACATCGACAGCGAGTTTGGAGTAGAACGCCAACTTTTCGTCATAGTTGATGATTGTGGGCTTTTTCTGGGCAAACTTTTCCAGCGTGATAACCTAGGAGGTTCCGAAGCCAAGTGGTGAGCCCATATTCACCCAAGACAACCGGTCCCTTCCCTTGACCAGAGGCTACAATGGTCCGCTCAGACCTCCGCTCACAAAACGCACGTGGAGCCGCGAGCACAGGATCACAGAGCTCCGCCGGCGCCGACGATACAACAGGGACGATCTTGATCGGGTATCAGGGCCCCCAAACAAGTCGTCGAACTGCCAATGCCTCTGCTACATCGGCACGCACCTTGTCCACTTTCCACAGCGGGCGGTACTTGCGCCATGTGTCGAGGTAGCCGGAAAGCTCTCCAAAGGTCCTTGTGACGGTGGTGTTGAGCTGCGAGACCAAGGCTATGATTTTTTGGTTGCAAACCACGTCGGAATGGAAGCTAAAGACCATCGGCTCTTCGTCTTCGCTGATTTTCTGAGGCGGCGTGATGTGGCAGGTGCCGTTCTGCCAGCGATGAAACTGCTTGGTCGAGTCGATTACTGATCGCGCAAACTTTATAATCATCTTGTAAATCTCAGCAGCGAGCGGTGCGATCACAATCTCGGGAGCCGAGAGCGATGCAAAGACCTTGAAGAGCGGAGCGGACCGCTGTGGCGGGATTCGGAACGGCGTCGGACCAGGCTTGGTCTTTCGGCTGGTCACTTGGCCCATGAGGCTTTCCAGATACTGTAGATTGTTCACGACCATCTGAGGACCAATCGGAGAAGTTAGTGATGCTATCGTTGCTATTGTTGCCATCAACGTCAAAGACACAGCCCGGCCCAGCCACGATGACGAGACGGATTCCAGCGCTCAAGTCGGGATGTGCCATCAACTTCCTGATGTGGCGGCCAGTGAGTATAGTACAATACGGGCTCAGCGACTTACAAAGTTGAGCGCGGAGAACACCCGCTTTTCCCAATAGTAGTAGTAGTCCTTGAGCACCTTGCTCTTGCCTGTGTTGGTGCCAGCGACGAGCGACTCCATCTTGATGAGAAGCGGACCGATGCTGCGATATTTCATGGTCATGCCCTCCAGAGTGTTCACTCGATGCTTGTTGATGTAGTCAAAGAACTCCTGATAGAGTGGCCATTCGCGGCGATGTCAGAACGGTCAAGTGTGCCAGCGCACATCGGTGGCCTCGTGTCTTGGATAAAGCAGCGCAAGCAAAACCAACTCGCTCAAGCGGCGTGATCCGAGAATGTCAACTAACATGGGCATCAACAATGTCGCTCGATGTGGGCAATTCGACCAACATTGACTGTGCGATCTGGTCGACCGAGCGTGCGATATTGGCCGAGTTTTTGCGGATCTGGTTCACCATGGATGAGAACTTGTTGATTTCCTGGGAATTCAGGATGGGTGTAGCCACCAGATGTTAGTGCCTGAGTGTATGGGATGACCGTTGAGCCAGACAATGGCACCAGCCGTGCTACACAGCCACGCAGATTCAGCCCACCTGGTTACACCTCTGGATAAAATCTGGGATTCCGAGGGAGTTCCAGTTGAGGCGTGTAAAGCCCGGTTTCATGACGCGCTTCAACTCGACCATCTGCACCTGCAGCAGCTTTCTCTCGGCTTCGTCCAGTAGAACGACGACGCCGTTGTAGCTATTGAGCATGGCGTTGAGGTTTTCGACATAGGTGTAGTACTTTTCCTCTTGCAGCGCCACGTTCAGTGCGGACTCGGGGATGGAGAACCCCATCAGTTCAAGATACTTGGTTTCCTTGATGATCTCCTTTAGTTCCGGCCGGAAGTTTACGAGGACTTTCTCGAATGGCTTGTCGGCTGAGGCGTCCGGTGTTCCGGGAGTAGTCGTGGTGACGACAACAGTGGCTGGCTGCGCTGCTCCGTCCTTGGTCAGGATATGCGACTTGAGGTACATGATGGAGCTAGCATCGACGGAGGAGCACCACTGGTAGTAGAGCTGTGATGTAAAAGCGTCGATGAGCTCAAACAGTATCTGGCGTTGTACCCCGCAAAGATCCGCTCGACCCTGATGCTGCATACAGGATTGCTGTCACTGCCTAACGTCCATTGCATATGCAGCACATCGCAGACCAAGGACGTGAGAAAACTCGCTGTCATACCGTTTGCTCGTACTCGCGCATGGCTTTTGCAGCCGTGAGATACTTTCGGGTGACTGCTCGTCCCTGCTCGCTCGCCAGCATCTCCTGTAGCGATTGGAATCGCACGATAGTCTTTTTGATCCTGTAGAATAGCGAGCGCGACCACGCGATGGCACCTGCAATTTTTGGTTGGTTCTTTGTACACGGTGGATTGTTTCTTTGTGGGTTGATTCGCCGTGGAGATATTCAGTGTGCAGATGTGATTAGTGACAGATTTGGCTGTCCTGCTCTCCTTCCATACAACTCAAGAGCACGTTCCGGCAACACTCTTCTGCATCACCAACAGACCACAGATACTTGTATCTTTGCGTCGTTTGATTCTGTGAAATTCGGCGTGCACATGCTCAAGGTACTCACTTGTTGTTTGTAAAGATCTCCTCGATGATATCGACCTCGCGGGCGTACTGGTCCAGAATCTCATACCACTTGCCCATAAGCTGGTTATTGATAGACTCGCGGGATTTGATGTTCTTGATGTTTTGCAGCAAATCAAACGCACCCTCCGCAGAGCGAAGCTTCTTGAATGAGGCGTCGATAAACTGCTTGGCCATGTCCTCGATCTGCACAATCTGTTCACGGAATCGCGACATGAGAGAGTCCCAGGAGCTTTGATATCTGGGTGGGCCCAGACACAGCGAGTGGATGAGTAATAGGACACTGGCCATGGAAAATAAGGCAGAATGTGGCTGCCGCAACGAGCTACTGCGGTTTTATACAGTCTAGGCTGATTCGTGGTGCTGATGCGATCGCCAGCCCGTGGTCCTTGCCCCCTTACTTTTTGGAAAACTGATCAAACGGAATCTGCTCAAAGGGCACGATCAAGGCTTCGACGCGCTTGATCACTTCGTCGATCTGTTGGGGATCGCCCGTGACGGCCTTCAGTTCAGGCCCAAAGATGCTGTAAAACTGCTCCATGACCTCGGCAATCTCGAACAGATCCGAGCACTTGAGGGCAATATAGTTGGTCTGCTCAAAGAGCTTCTTGCGGTCAAACTCCCAGCGTTGATCACGGCCGGACTGCTCGATTCGCTCGCGGACTTGGAAGTAGGTCTGGGCGCAGCGAAGCAGAGTGTTGCGTGTACGTGACCAAAGAGACGATCAATCTCACGCTCAGATTCGAAGGAGCGACAAGACTGGGGCCTCCCTCGTCGCTCCCCCCCTTCCACCCCCAAGCATCATATTGGAGATTACCTTGCTCCAGCTCTCGAGAAGGTTCTTTGCGTCCATGATCTTCTTCTTTGCGCTGACAGGAGGTTCACGGAGGATAGTTTTGATGTTGACAATGTTCTCGACCTTGTTGGCGAGCTCCCACGCAATGCGGCTCATGAGCGGAACCATGCGTTCGTCCCTGTTGTAGTGCCGAGAGATGATCCAAACCATCCGAATGGCGTTCATGAGCGATGGGAGCGAGTCCTGTGGATCGTAAACGGAGGATAGCGCTTGTTGTTACTGAAAATACTCGCAAGCGAGTGAGGGAACCAAACGCCGCACTTGCGCCGACCGACACCAAACATCTTACCTGAACGCTGATGAGACTGCCTGTGATGATGTTCTTGAAATGCCGCTCCAGGGTGCTGAGGAACTTGACATTGTCCTTGGCCTCAGTATAGAACTTGTTCAACTCCCCGAGTTGAAACTCGAGCGACGAGCAGCATGGAACCTGTGCTTTGTGCAGGATCTTGACCATCGAGTGGACGATTGGCAGATTGAGCTGTTCGTAGAGGGTCGACAGAGATGCATTGCGGTCGCGCCAAAACTCAATCTCGGACAATGGACCCTGGCGTAGGATAGAGAGTCAGATTGAGCTGGACATCAACACTTTTGTCAACAAACACCACGTCGCTCGTAGAATCGGTTGGATATGGCAATGCACAAGGATCCAGAAGTGTCATCTGCAATGAATTTTCGGATCTGCAAGTGACGAGGACCCAAGCCAGACACATAACTGTCGATGTACAGGCATATCGCAGCACCCACATTTCCGTTCGGGACTTTCTTAGTTTCCTTGGCAAGCGCGCCGATGATGGTCTCAATCCACTCTTCGGCCAGCATCTCGAGCTTCCGCACGACCAGCACGTCTTTGGCTGAAGTGTCGATGTCGGCGATGGCAACCAAATTCAGGTCGTCTGGAATGTTAAGGCGGGTCTCACCGGCGACCTGCTGGGCGGTGTGGGTGATTTGGCTGGTGAACTTCTGCATGGCCACGACAAACTCGGAGGTCATGTTGGTTGGAGCCTTGGCAGTAGAGAAAGCGCCTTCGGTCGTCTCCGTGACGGCTGCTTGGCTATCGTAAATTTCGTCATCAAAGTCGGGGACACTCAGGATCGGCAAGTAAACCTCTGAGAGTAGCTGCTCGAGCATGATGAGGGTATGGCCAGAGAAGTAACCGACGTCTAGCCACTGAGGCAGATGGATCGCGGCATCTGGAAAGCGGTGGAGTGTGTGAATGCACGTCAAGGTACCGCTCTGCTCCACAAGATGTGGTTCCGCAAAGCGGGAAGCGCTGGCCAGGCTTCGGCAACCTACCTTCGGCGCTTTTGGGCATGGGGATCGGCCCGGCTTTGTTGCGGAGAAAGAAGATCAGGTTGACCTCAGAGACTTTTTCTGGGACGCTCTGCACATACATGTGAAGTTTGTGGACGTCCTTCATCACGAAGCAGGGCTGAGGTGGGGCGGCTGGGGCAGCGGCGGCTGGTGGAGCCTCTGGCCCGGGCTGGGCCGTACCGCCTTCTGCTTCGGCTCCTTCAGCGTTTGCTGGACCAGAAGCCTCCTCGGGCTGGGCCTCCTACACCAAGCGACGTGTCAGCAGCGGGAAATGCGCGACGTACAGAATGCAAGGTCATCTGTAACTTTGATGATCAACGTACAGCGACAGAAAGTTGTGGAGCGTCTGGAGCCAGAGCCTCGGCTGCAGCTTCCTTTGGTGTCTGGTCGGTAGCTGCGAAGCGGGGCGAAACAAGCTGAGTGGGCGAGAACGTTTCGGGCAGCTTTGGAATATAAGTTCAAGCCCCGTGTGATGAAACACCGTGGCACCTACCTGGGCCATCGCCGGCGGTCTTCTCCTCGGCAGGCTTCGGGCTCTCGCCTGGCTGATCACCTGCTGGCGCGCTGGCTGCAGACAACTCGGTGACTTCGGCGGGAGTGGGCTCGGTGGTCAAGTCGACCACCTCGTCGGCATTTGTGGTACTCTCGACGGGCAACTCGACAGGCTTGACTTCGATCCGGATTTGTGAGACTTCGTTCCAGAACACGAGCGCGGACTGGTTCGTGTGGGACTCGAGATAGTCCATGAGTGCTTGGAGGTGAACGCGGTTGTCGCGCTCCAGGCAATCGAGGAACCATTCGGACGGAGACTGCAAGCCGGCGGATGTCGACTCGGCCATGAGGCCGGATTCGACCTGCTTCCTGATCCACACGATTCGATCATCGTGCAGCGGATCTGCTGGCATGGGTGCCGGGACATAGGCGGGCTCAGCAGGAGCGCCTGTCGCGGCGCCAGCGGTTCGGGGACGCGACATGCACGGCAGACGCGAGGGGCTGGGCTGGCCAGGAACAAGGCGTGTTCAATGTGCACGAAGAGGCACAAATGGTCCTGGAGGGGGGCTCTCTGGCTCGGAGATGCACTCGGCAATTGGAAGAGCTTTGAGAGAGATGGGAGAATGTGCGCGTGCGTATGACGACGCGTGAATATATGTGATACGCAGGTGTGGACTCTGCTCAGATCCAGCAGTCGCAGGTTGCTGCCCTGGAGCAGAACGAGGCTGGATTGCTGCGTGGAGTGGTCGCCGGGCTGAAAGCTGAAGCAGCACGAAGGGGCACGAAGCGAATACTGCGGCGCGGTAGTTGCTGAGGGGTCACAAGAACGGGTGTGGCAGCTGGTGCTCTACGGGCAGCTTCAACGGGAGCAGATGGGAGAGCGCCCTGATGGCAAGCGGACGGGAATGCCCGCGCGAGTGTGGGAAACGGCTGCATTCCCACGGCCGCATGTCCAGCAGCGCCACGCCGAGACCACGTGGACACATCATGCTGATTGGCCGCGGTCGGTGGCGGCTTGAGCATGTCCGGAGAGCGGCGCACGGGGCGGAAGGCAGCATATGGGAGGCCGGAGGACAGCATCTGCGATGCATATGCGTCGCAAATGCGGACCCAGAGAGGATGCGAGATAGAAACGGAAGTGGGTGTGGATTGCGACAGGAGGGTGGGTGCATCAGATTGCCAGTGTGATGGGGAATGGCGATCCACGAAACATGAAACATGAAATATGAAACATGAAACATGAAACATAAAACATGAAACATGAAACATGACAGGGCATCCATCGCAACCACAATCAAAACAACTACAATCAGAACAACTGAAATCGCAATATCAACACTCGCAGCTATCGCGGCTGCCGCATTGGCCACAGCAACTACCACCGGCCGGACACCGTCGGAGTGGCGTCCCATCTGAACCAGCCTCGTCCGCCTGTCCGAGACCGCTCCCACACTCCAAGCAGCGTCCAGGACTCCCCCCCCCGCTCATGGACAGACCAAAAAGCTGCCCGCTGGCTCTTGGGCTCCCTCCCTCCTTCGCAGCCCGTCTGACCTTTGCCAAGTTAATCCAAGCCCAGCACCGATCTACGATCTCCCTCGATCTCATAGACCCGCCGTTCTAGACATGTCCTCCGCACCCCACAGCTCCGCATTTGCCCTCAGCGATCCCATGGGCGCCGATCAGGTGCGGACTGCATTGTATTCGTCTCCTCCGCATCTCCGCAGGGCTCCTGGCCGATCTCCGCAGGATCTGTCTCCTGGCTCGGCTATCATCCCAGCGTCGAATCCATGATCCTGTCTGCTGTGATCATCCGCCACTTACTGCTATTTCCTTGCTTATCATCGCCACCACTGTCGCTATGACTGCTGCTGCTGCTGTTTCGCCACCCGACTCATTCGGTCACAAATCAGATCGATAGCGACCTGGATGCTGCCACAACCTTCCTGGAGATGGCCCTGAATGATCGCCAGACTCTGCCGCGAGATCCCTACGAGCTTCGCCAGCTGCTTCAGGATGGCTCTATTCTGTGTCGGTGCGTAAAGTCTTTTGTTCCTGCGCCAACCGCAAACATCGATCGGAGACTCCGGGCTCACCCGCATTGACGACATCGACCGCCGCTGTCGCTGCTCGCAATACATCCCTCGCTCGCTGTGACATCGCCGCCGCCGTCGTCCTCGGCAGCTCCGGCCTTCGCAATATCGCCACTGCATTCCTGCTATCCTTTCTGCAACTTACACCACCCGCTGATCCTGTCTGCAACCCACATCACTCGTTGTCGTTGATCGGCGGATGTAATCGCCAGGCTGCTTAGCATTCTCTCGCCTGGGATATTCTCGCTCATTGCCAGCAATGTGTCCCAAGCCGGTCCATCGCAGCCCAAGGCAAGTGCCGCTTCCGAATCAGCTTGTCGCTTCCTTCGCATCCATCTAACCCGGCGTCTCCCAATCTTCCCGAGCAGACCGACAACGTTGCACTGTTCCTGCAGGGCGCCAGGGCTCTCGGTGTTCCGGACTCGGAGCTGTTTGATCCCAGAGACCTACACAGCAGCAGAACTATCCACAATGTACATTATCGCTCCGGCATCACAGGCCAGCTTTGTCGCTTTCCTTCATGACGTGCATATCCTGCCATCTCATGATGCGCTGTTGAGGATTCGGCGGCAGGCGGTGCGTGCCTCATCATTTCGGACATGCTCCTGACGAGTCCGGCTCCCTGTTCTGTCTCCCCCAGGTCGTCCTGACCTTGCTTGCCCTCCAGCGCTGCACCTCAACCAAAGGCAAGGGCGCTCTACCTCCTATCCGCTCAAAGCCGGCACGCAAGCTGCCTCCGCTTCTAATGAAGGCCGAGGCCGTTGCTAAAGACGCGCCTGCTATGCGGAAACCAGCCATCACCTCATTCGATGCCATCGGCGTCGATCCACCACTTTCCTCCGCAAGCGCACGCATCGTCGATCAAAGCGCCCTGTTTAGCATCTCCCAAGTGAGTTCCCGCCGTGCTGAAGACGCTCTTCCTGTCCGCAGGGACGAACAAGCGGCCCCAGAACCTATCCCAGTCTCCCAACCGCCATCAAGAGTCAACCCTGTCCGTTCTAATTTCTTCTCTGACATCCAGCTCGAAGGCATTAAGCCCCCGCGCACCCGATACGTCGAGTCTGACTACATCTCATCCACCAGCCTTGAGCTCTCTCACCAGTCGGACATGCCCCTCAGCGGCCGAGATGCCGCTGACGACACCGACGAGGAAGTTGTCGTACCGCCCTCCTTCCGCAATCTCTACGCCGAGGATGCTCGCCCGGCCGAGCCACTACTGGATAGTGATAGGCCCTCCACTCGCGACCCTGGCCCGATGGGTCTGCTCGATCCCCAAAAGACCTGTAGTGTCGAGGGGGTGCCCTCACCCGAGGCGGAGCACCTCGAGCCTCGGCTTCCCGATGCCGAGGATCTTATGGCCATGATCAAGAGCTATGAGGCCGAGAAACGCAAGGGCTCGCAGCAAAGTCACCTCGATGCCGTCCGTCCTGAACAGACTCGGCCCGAAGCCAACAGCAGGGTCTCTGGTTCTGGCTCCGGCTCTGGCTCTGGCTCCGGCTCCGGCTCCGGCTCTGCCAGAGACCCCGACCGTCCAAACGGACCTGCTTCGTCATCCAAGCTAAAGACCAAGAGTCGTGGACTGGAGCGGCTCAAGAAACGAGTCGCCATGAGCAACATTCGAGCGACAGACTACCCCATGGCGATCGAGTCCGACGACCAGCCTGCCAAAGTCGAATCGCTCCACGATCCGGAACCATCATCAGCTCGCAGCGGAGCCTCCAGCAAGGGAAAGGAGCCCTCCAGCGGCTCTGCCTCATTGCCCGCCGAGTCCAGAGCATCCGGCTCCATCCACCAAGGCGCCGAGCTGCTCCTTGACGAGCCCTCGGTATCAAACACAGTCCTCGATACCAAGATTGGCGCAATTGTAGGACTCGACTGCTGCTCTGTTTGTCCAGTACCGCATCACATCATGGTCCACGCTGTAGCTGAATGCTCACTGTGTCGTTCATCTACAGAGCCTTGGAGAGCGTATCGGAAAGGGTCGGTTTGGTGAAGTTTACAGGTGGGTTCCGCATGCGCGGTGATCCCGAGATAGCTTTCGCTGCACTTGATTCAGCTTTAAAGGTGTTGTTAGACTCCCGGTTGGAGTTTGTTGGTGCCAGTTGTCCGTGCAGTGCTGATTCTCACGGCCGTCGATCTCGATGGTGCTGCCGACCATACACAGGGCTCTGAATACGACCGACGGTAAGGACATGGGCCGTCATCTTCGGTGCAACGACGCGAGCCGTGCTTGTGTATGTTCGTCTAATCACTTGCCGTCTGTTGAACATCGTTTCCAGGCTGCGCCGTGGCCATCAAGCGCATTTCGATGCGAAACCTGCCCCAGGATCGCATTACGATGCTGATGGTAGGCCCACCAGACCACCCGAGAGGGCCGTACACTGGCACCTTGTGTCCGGCCCTGCCTGAGGCACTCGGGGATATCCCGTGGCCGTGTCAGCGACGATTGATTCAGAGATATCCTACAGATTGGAGCAACTCGGCGCTCGTGCATTCTCATGTGTCTGATTCTGTCTGCCTTCCGCCACGCAGGAGGAAGTCACGCTTCTGAGCCACTTGATGCACACCAACATCGTCACATACTATGGCTATCTCAATACCGAAGACCACATCAACATTGCTCTCGAGCTCGTTGACAATGGCTCGCTCTTGAAGCTGCTCAAGACACACGGCAAGTTCAAGGAGAATCTCGTCTGCATCTATACCATGCAGATCCTGCAGGGACTCATCTACCTCCATGAAAAGAACGTCGTCCACTGCGATCTGAAGGTTAGTATCTCCACTGGGTCGGGCAGGGCAGCGAGAAAGCACTTCCACTCCCCCCGTCGGCGTTGTGCTTGTGTCGCATCTTTCCCAGCGATCTTTGCCTTGTGTCTACCATGCGCGCTCGGTCTGAACTGTGTGCTTCATTATCGCCGATACTGACTTGCGGACTGGGTTCACAGGCTGCCAACATCCTCATCACCAAGGACGGTGTCGTCAAGCTTACAGACTTTGGCGTCTCCAAGCAACTTGCGCCGATCCCGGAAGCCATCAGCACGGATGCATCGGTGCCCAAGAACGAAATCGGTATGTGGATTCCCATCCGTACGCAATGTCCCTCTTTGATTTACATCCCCGGTATGTAGCTGCACTAGATTCAGCATGTTGACATTGCTTTCTGTGCTGCCATATAGTTGGAACCCCTCATTGGATGGCACCCGAGGTATGTATTCGACGTTGTTCTCTCACCAACCAAGCTTGCTCACTGTGCATCTGTCGTTGACCCACGCGACTGCCGCCCTGCCGCTTCATACCCAGGTCATCCTGCAACAAGGCGTGACCAAGTCGTCGGACATCTGGTACTGGTTCAAAGACGCTGCTGAATGCCACTGCTGTTGCGCACTTGCAGTTGCACTGATCTTGTGGCGCTTTTGGCGCTGAGAGTCGAGGCGCGCGTTCTTGCTCTGACATTGGAACTCCGTGGTGCTCTGTAGGAGTCTTGGATGCACAATCATCGAGCTGCTGACCGGCAAGCCGCCCAACCACGAGATGCCGATCTGTTCCGTCTTGTATCGCGCCATGACCAACGACCTCAGCATTCCAATCCCAGAGGATATCTCAGGGGTAAATGGCCAATTCGACGTTTGTCATATCGACCGCCCACAGACACTTGTCGCTATCGCCACTTCAGCAGCTGGTGGCTCTGCTCCTGCTGTTTCTGCTGTTGTTGCTATTTTGATATGCTTGCTTTAAATGTGGCTCTGACTCATCCGCTTCGGCCTTACTCTCGCACAATCTGCAGGATCTCTCCAACTTTCTCTCGCTCTGTTTGCAGTACAACCCACAACGGCGCCCAACCGCAGCCATGTTGATCAACCATGCCTGGATCGTGAGCCGAAAGCCCCTCAGTCGCCGCAGCTCAGCCGCCTCTCACCGGAGCGAAGAGCCCCTCTCGCCCTTCTACCGCGCCAACTCGATGATCAACTTTCCCAGGCCAGTGTCCAGCTTCTCGTCCGGAGTGGACAACAGGCTGTCCTTTGCTGCCTCCATCCAGTCGTTCCCCAAATATGTACCGTCGCCCCGGCCCGATGTTCAAAAGAGTGCTGCCACGCGCCGCTATGAAGAGCTTCTGCGGCAGTCCAAGCCGAGGTCGCCCTTGAGCCCGCCTCCGGAGCAGCCTTTGGATATGATGACCGGCATCCAGCGTGATCCTTCGAGCGGGCAGAGCATGTCCCCAAGCCCATATCGAGAAGCCCTCGAGGACGAAATCGAGCGCGAGCTGAGGGAGCTCGTTCGGATGAAGCAACAGGTCCATGTCCAGTATGCAGGGCTGTCGTCGCCGATCGAGCGCCCTTCGATGGGACAGACTGACTCCCCGCTTATGACACCCGTCAGTTCGGGAAGGCTCGGATCCGGCTCAAACTACCGAAACGAGACGCTCAGCAGCCCGTCCTCGATCATCGTCAATATGGGCGGACGAAACTGGAGTGGTTATTTGAACAATCCACCTCCAAACCTGTGAGGCGATGGTGAGCGGTGCAAAGCTGCGGAGGCGCACTCCTCCTCCCGCTCCAACCACACCATACCTAGCCTCGCCCAGGATCTTTGACACGCTCTTGAGACAGAGTCTACCTGGCAAAGCTTCTCTCGTTTGCTCTGTCGTCTCGGTCGATGCGGCTTATCATCTTCGTTGCACATTGTCGTTTTGACCACCCATCGCTCATGTTCGGATGCCACTGGGCCCCTTCCAGTCTCCGATCGCCCGAGTCTCTCGCCATCCATTAATTCGATGCTCTATCAAATGTTCTCCCTTTCTGCTATGAAATTTGCCTCGCTGTCGTTGGGTCGGAGCAGAGTCGTGTCGCAATATGCTCCTCCCTTTCCTCTTATTCACGGTTTGATTGTTGTCTCCTCGTCCAGTTTTTGTCATTTTGCTTGGTTTTATCATTCGCCCTCAACTTTGGTCATGCCCATGAACGAAAAGAACACGCAAAGAAACACACACATGGGCCGTTTATTATTGTCTTCAACAGCAGCCCGAGGACATACACGAGGCGGCAGGGCTATCCACTCGGACATTCATGAGTCGGGTTGATTCATGGCCCAACAGTGCTTCAGGAACGGATGGAGTGCGCCACAAGCCAGATCCTACAGGACACGATTTGTGCTGTCCACCAGCCTGCCGTATCCAGAGCTTTCCTGAGGTTAAAGGGCTAGGAAACAAGCTCACCGAGCAACAGACTGATGAACTGGCACATCTATTCCAACGAGGGGGGGGGAGCGACTACAAAACTGCTCCTTGGGCATCCAGGTCGTCATACATTCACGAATAGGCCGATAGTGATGGCAATTTCGGGAGGGCGCAGATATCGACGGTACCAGCATCCACCCACCCCGGGCCTCAGTAAAGCTCCTCATCGGTGATGCCCTCCGCATCCAAGTCGCTGCCATCATCTATCCCATTATCGCCATCGTCATCGTCGTAGTTGTCGTTGCCTGCCCCATCTTCGTCTCCGTCGGAACTCTCCGAGCCTGGGTTTTCGTATTCGTCGTCGTCAAAAGTCTTGCTGCGAGTGGACTGTCGCAATGACGTCTTCGACAAGGAGCGTGGAGGCACTGACATCGAGCCAGAGCTCGAGGAACCACTTGTGCGCGCCGGTGGCTTGTGCACGATCTTCAAATGCCTTCCGTCGTCAACTGTCGAATCCGGCGACAGCTGAGCGAGCCCTTGGCCGCCATCGGTGGCGACGTCTGTGCATGGAAGAGGGGAGGTAAATCCAGAGAAGGGAATGATGTGTCCGCGGCAGCCTACCGCAGGGAGCAGTATCGAGATGTGGACCGCCAAGGCCAACTCCACAGTGCTGGAAGCAAACGACATTGGCAGATCTAGGCCCTTCCTCCACCGTTCCAAGCGGAGGTTGATCCCAAGCAAGGCAAGCATTACCATAAGCTTCTCGCAGCTTATCAATCATAAAGGGAATAAGCTCCTTGGCGTCATTGTAGATGTCGCTCCCAGGCAAGTTGAAATGGAGCGCGTTGGCAAGCATCACATTCAAATCCCACTCCAAAGCCTGGAGCAGTGAAAGCGAAAGCCATGTCAGGCTCGGTCAGGCGGGTCGTTTCCATGCAGGATCCCTAAAGCACGCAATTATCGGCCATGGTATCGACCAGGTTCGAGTGCTATCGCCCCTTCTGGATCGAAGCATGGCATCTCTCGGGACTGGCAAATGGCTTGCCCTTCCCTCTGCCACCTCTTGTTCTCGCTCTGCTTCAGCCAGGACTCAAACAAACGCACCTCTATCCGACGATAGTAGTTATTGCAGAGCCGCTCGTGCACCATTTCGAGATAGACGGGATAGGGAATCTCCTGCAGGTAGTTGGGATAGGCGTCATAGTCAACTCGCTGCGCAAAGGGCTCGATTCGGTCTTCCTGCATGAACTCGTCCACAGCTTGAGCCAGTTGCGAGACGCCTGGGGAGGCACAGGGTATGTCGGTCAGTTGCGGCTATGGGATCACAATCCAAATGCGATATCTGACAAATCGATATCAAGCAGCCCAACAGCAACAGTTCTGTTTTGGATCGCTCGCTGTGACAGACCGAGATGCTGCACCTCCCCTCACCCCACTCGCGCATCCAGACGCTTGGCTATGCCTGACATTAATCGGGCAGGCAAGAAGCTCCATAGTACCAAGGTCTCCTCAAACAGCCGACGGGAGCCATTCGGTTGGACATCTTGCCCGTGATTCCGGATGCTACTTACATTGGACCGGAAGACACTCCTGAATCTCGTAGCGGCTTTCGCCCGGCCGTCTTAGCTCCCACGGGCTCAGCTCCTCGACGTTTCCGGCGGCGGAGGAGGCCGCAGCTGAGTCCGAGTCGCTGTACTTGACGCTGTACTTTTGCCAGGGGCTTGGTCGAGATGCAATCTTGGTGACAGTGCCCTCGTAGTCGCGGTCGGGATAGGTAGCATAGACGGTGGTCCGGACCGTGAACGGCGGCCGGCTCATGGCAAAGGCGAACTCTTCGTAGAGAATCAGAAAACTTGGCGTATCGTACTCGAAATATTTGATCTTGAAGGGCTTTGCGGATGCAGGCACGAGCCTGGGAGCACCGCGGTGTGGTCCGGAAGGACCTGCATCAGAGCCGGTCTCCAGGCGATGGACCTGGAGGTTCAAATCGCATGAGGTGATCTGGCCGTCCTTGACGAAGCGCAAAGCACAGATGCGGCCGAATATGACATCGTCGCCATCCTTTCGATAGCATGATCGGTATCGCTTGATATGCGATTCGGGATAGCTCTCCTGAAGCGAGTCCAGGAAGGCCTTGTGCCCCTCCTTGAAATAAACGACCAGATCACCCATCTGCGGAAGATACGTGAACGTGCGCTCGGTCGTTGAGACCCATGGCGACGGGCTGTTTGACGAGCTCTTGGCGACGATCACCTTTGATTCTTCCGTCAAATCGGCTTGAGATTCAATCGCTGCTCCTGCTGACGACGCTGCGGCTGACGACAACGGCCATGATGGCGCCACAGTGGAAGGGAGCTTTGATGGGCCCGCTCCGGGGTCGTCGTCCGATGATTCAAACAGGTCGTCGCTTAGATCCTCGTTGTAACTGGCGCTGTGATCCTTGCGCCGCTTGCGCGGCCGACGCTTCAGTCGGCCCTTGGGTTTGGCTGGAGCATCGTTTGCATCGGTAAAGGTACCATCCCATTCGCCAGGATCAGGCTTGGTCTCTACCTCGTCGGCCGATTGCAGACTTGACTGCAAATCTTCTTCCTCCTCCTCATCCTCCTCCGAGGTATCGTCGCGAATGACCTTCTTTTCACGTCGCTTGACCGCCTGACGCTTCTTGCGATGTCTTCCACTGTCTTGGGACGAACCCCCGACGTGCCGATCCTCGGTCATGCTGAAATCGCTCTCCCCGGATGCGCTTGACTTTGCTCTTTGGCGGTACTTACGCTTGCGCTGTCGCTTGGTGGTGACTGGCCTTGGAGGTGGCGCCTCGCCCTCCACATCGTCATCGCTGACGACAAATGACTGCATGTCATCCGATGACACTTGGGCGCGCTCCTCAACGGCGATCTCGTCATCGTCGCTTTCTTCCTCGACCTCGTCCTCCTGCATGCTGTACTCGTCACCGCTCGAGTGCGCCCGACCCCAGGGCGTGATGACTTCGTTGAGAACATCAACGTCGTCGTCCGAGTCGAATATCTTTCTGTGCTTGTATCGCTTCTTTTTGTTGACAACCGTTGGGCTGGAGAGAATGAGAGAATCGTGTCCCGGAGGGAGGGAAAACAATGAAAAGGCACAGGTGTTAATGTTAACACAGATGAAAGTGCAATAACACCGCTAATCCAAAAGATCAATTCTGGAGGCAATGCGAGAGCAATATTGCCAGACTCTTGGGCAACGAGTTCATATGCGCAAGAGGGAGAGAGATAGAGATAGACGGCAGATCCATGAACGCCGTTGTCTGAGACTTGCTGGAACTTACATGGGCGACGCAGCCACGTCTGCTTGGACCCACAGGGCCTGCTCCTGCTGTAGTAGCAGCAAGAGCTCCTGTCGGTGCGACTCCATCAGCTCGTCGTCGGCATAGCGGGACCGCTGTTGCAGTAGCATGCGATACCGCTCGTACTGAGGATAGGGGACCATCATGTCACTGCTGACCACCACATTTTCATCGAAATGGTGTGCGGGGCGAAGGTTTTCGACATCCATGATGGTGCCGCTCTCGTCGATCGTGACGCCGTTCGATTCATTCGAGAAAAACTGGTAGAACGGGGCATTGGACATGGCCTTGGAGTCGGTGCTGGCCCCATAGATATATACCACGCCGTTGTCGTCGCTGGCTATGATCTTGGTTCCATCGGGTGAGAACTGCGCCGCCAGGATCTTGTGCTTCTCTTCAAACACTGAATTATATCACAGACCATCGATGAAGGCCGTTGGTCATTTACAGAGGAACACGGCCGTGAATCGTGCTCTAAACTATGCGCTGCGCCGATGAAAATGGAGGCAGGAGCACGAACGGGATGGGCCGACTCACCACTGATTGCGCTGCCGGTTCGGATATCCCAAAGAATGACGCGACCGTCGTATCCTCCGCTCAGAAGCAAGTCAGGGTGCCGCGGATGGGCTTCGAGGGCATACACCTGGTCCGAGTGGCCATAGAGGCACCGAATTTGCCGGGCCGTAACGGAGTCCCATATCTAAACAAGAAGCAGTTTGGATGAGTGCAGAGGTCAGCTCGGCAGAGAGGCTGGAGGGATGAATGTATTTGCATGCGGTTTGCTGGCCCGGATGATTAGCACTAGATACCATGCGTCGCTCTCTGAACGAACTTACCAGGATAACACCCTTGGTGACCGAAGCGGCGATGAGTCTGTTATCGGCCGTCCAAACACATGTGTCGATGGTTGGCGAATGCATAGGCTCTGGATCGTCGTCGGCGGACGAAGGGGTCCGGAAGTTTGGGTTGTGGCCCGGCAATCGGCTCAGATCGATCCGAAAGTCCTTTACGCTGACTAAATACAGGCAAGGGATCAGATGAGCAAATGAGACAAAGGAAATGGAGCCACAGTCGAATGGAGATGAGGATGAGGATGAGGATGAGGATGAGGATGAGGATGAGGATGAGGATGGGGGTGGGGATGAGAATGAGGGTAGACCTACAGCAGAGATTCTTCCATGTCTTGCGCGAGGGGTCAAAGCTCCACTTGCGCAACGTCCCGTCTCGGCTTGTCGACAGAAAATATCTGCCGTCTGGACTGGACCGCAGGTCGGTGATTTTTCCTTGGTGATCATCCAGCTGGCTGATAAGCTTGGGCGTCATTTCAGTCCGGGCATCTGACAAAGCTGAATGCCACTCGGGTGGGGTGAGCGCAAACGAGTAGATGAAACCGTCATCCCCGCCAGCCACGAAGAGCGTCCCAGTGGCGTTGAAGGCCGATGCTTTGACGACATCTCGAAGAGTCGAGCCGCAGTCAAGGACCTCGGGCTTGGTCGGCGAGGCGAACCAACAAGACAATGAAGCGCACACGACGAAAGTCAGGATCGTGACATGATGGATGACGGTGGGCCATGGGATACTTCACAGAACTGCAAAAACTGCTGTTGGGCAAAAGCGCATTACTTGATGGCGGACATACCTTTGTGACGAATGACTTGCGTGCGGCATCCCAGCGCCAGACCCGCGACTTGCCGTCCTCACAAGTGGCGGCGATGCAGTAGTTGGACCGAACTGGGCTTGGTGATATTGCTATGGTTGTGATGCCCTTTTCAACCTGGCAAGAACAGTCAATCCTCCGTTGTTAGCCACGATCAGCGGCACGATGATTTGGCTAAAATCAGAGCCATTGCAGGCTCCATGTCCGCAAACGCCAGATCCGTCCGAGCAGCTGGTGCTAACGCACCTTGAAGCAGCCCATGGGCTGGAAAGTGTAGAAATCCCAGATGCGAATGTACTTATCGGATCCAGCCGATAATAGTAGCTTGTTGTCGTTGCTGATGGCTACGTCGATGATGACGCCGATCTCGACCTGTGGTGAAGCGAGCGGCGCGCGAGGCGAGATGCGCATTAGTGACAACTCTGCTCTGTTCTGCTCTGTTCTGCTCTGCTCTGCTCGGACTTGGTGAGACTCGCTCTTTGGCCCAGAGGGGGCGTCTCAGATGCCCAGCAGCACCATACTGACACTCGGTTCGTTGGGATTAGTTGCTGTGATGGTAAAGCCGATGGGAAGATGGCCCCGGAGCGAGCGGATCAGCCAGCCTGATTTGGAGCACCAGATCTTGACCAAGTTATCATCGCCGCCCTGTGAATCGCCGAAGGATGGACAAATATCGACAGGGTTGTTACGAACAGCGCGATTGCTTAAGATGCTTGATATACCGAGAGCAACCGATGGCAAATGGAAGCCATCCGCGATCGAGAACTGCCTACCGTCACGAACCGGGTTCCAGTTTGGTCAAAGGCGAGGCAGAATATAGCCCCCGTGTGGCCGCAAATCGAACGGAGCTGTTCGGATCGGCAAAACAGAGCCCAAGCAGCAGCCAGACGAAAGCAGCACAGTGGCCCAGTGAATTGATGAGGAGCGGCGATCCAGGTTCATGTCGAGATCCAGAGGCGACCGGACGACGAATGTAGAGTCAGCGGTGGATCTGGATTTGCTCGAGCAGGAGCGAGCCATTCCACCCGGCATCAGTCATGCAGTAGACCTTGCATACCCGATGCAGACGATGGACATGGATCGGACACGAGCCCGTGCTGATCGACGGACGGTGTTGGCGACAGTTGACCCAGCGCAGCACTGCCAGCCAGCGCAAATTGAACAAGAGAACCGAAATCAGCGCCAGTTGCCATCTGCGAAGACCACCGAGCAGAACTGGATGTGGAGTCCGACGAGGGGTAATCCGGGCTGGGCTCCACTAAGCCGATTCCATACCGTTGGAGGATCGTGTCAGGGCACCATCCCTCGACGCAGCGCTCGGTTTCGAGCTGGCAAAAACATGCGATCCAACGCCGAGCAGCGAGCGAGACGGGATTGCCGCATTGTTATCGAGGAACTTGGCGAGCAGGGCCTCGAGATGGATGCTGCCGAGATGTGCATATTTCTCGCGCTGGATCGGACGGAGCGAATGGTCAGCGCCGGATGGAGCACGCAGCCCAGGAACAGCCGGATGGTTGTTCGGCGGCCAAGCCAGACCGGGCGCACCGAATAAGCAGGCATACCAACTCGTCAAAGGTCTGCAGATGGTGCTCGCCGGTCCAGTCTGTCCGGGTCGGGAGCAGAGGAGAGTCCGGGGTCTGCAGCCGGTCAACCTCGTCGACAAAGGACCGAAAGGTCGCCTGGAGCGGCCCCGAGCTGAGATATGTGCCTATCAGAAAGAGAATCTCGGCTCGGAGCTCTGTGCGGCGGACAGACGAGTCGGCGTGGGCGTGGGCATCGGAATCGGCATCGGAATCCCGGCAACGTTGGTGTCGATGCGGTGTGGTGGTGGTGGATGTGGAATGCGAGCGAGCACACAAGTGTTAAGAGAGACCCTGGACGCCGGGCCTGCCACCGACAGAGGGACAGTCGGAACCGGCCCAGGGTGAAGCACTGCCGACTGCACTCTCCAAGCAGCCCGGTGGCCGATTTACCTAAAGCGGCACCGTCCATCGGGGAAAGCGCTGGGGGCGAGCAGGCGCTATCGAGGGCCAAGGTGAAGCCAGGGCCGCGGCGAGAGCAAGCAGGATCGATCGGCAGTGATCGGCAGAGGGCAGGTGGCCACGAAGCGCTGCTGCGAGATGGGCCTGGGCACTGCGTCGGTGGTGGTGTTGTGTAGTGTTGCCGGCTCTGGGGACGGACGCAGACGCAGACGCAAATGCAGACGCAAATGCAGATGCAGATGCAGATGCCGAAGCGGTGCAGCACAACAGCGACAGCGTGCGGGAGGCAGAGCCCGACAGCCCAAAACGGAGCGGCATTGTGGCCCCGCCGGTCTCGTTGGTGATCGGCCCACCACCGCCCAGGTGTTCGCAGGCCGCGACGGCTTCCAGGCAACCTGCACACCCTCCTGCTGCTACCGATGTTCCCGCTCAGGTCGCCAGCCCGTCGAAGGTTGCAGCACCTCCCCCTTCGTCGTCGGCACAGCGGCGCCGTCGGGTTTGCGTCGAGCCGTGCCCAGCCTGCCCACAGGCTGTAGCTGCACAGACGACACCGACACTCGCCGTGTGGTGCCCCAGACGCAAGACACGCCGAGCACCCCCTCACCGAAATCTGTCTCTGGCAACGTCGCCCCCTGGATGAGGGGTAATCCGCCGGCGCCGCGAGCAGGCTGGAACTGAGGTCTCGTATCGCCAGGGCAGGACCGGGAGGTCTGCGCTTGAGGCTGTCCGGGCAGCACTCCCGACGCCGATGGCTATTCGGCTGCCACTGCCGAGCGGCTGCTCCAGACATGCAGGGCAGGTCGGTGGAAGAGAGCCAGCACCGGCCGGTGTGCTGGGGCGAGCACCGAGTCTTGGGAAGGACGCATCTCAGGGCTGTGGCTGGCACGGGCGTGGCTGGCACGAGTGCGGCTGGCATGGCGCGGCTTGCGGATCGAGCGGATCGAGCGGATCGAGCCGGATCGAGGGCATCCGCCCCGGTACTGCGCAGCCACGATAAGCACACGTGACGCCTCGCCACACAAACAGTCCCGCTCGCGCCATCGGCCGCGAGAAAGGGCGTCTCCCAAGCGCTTCCCCGTCGCCGACAACACTGACGACACCCGCGACATCCAAGGAAGACATCCGCGGCGTCGGCGCAGACAACACCATCGACTACATCGGCCCCATCGGCGACACCCAGCGCACCTAGCATCGTCCCGAGCCATCGTCTGTCCACTCACCGTCCATATATTCCTCGCCGGCTCCCCTTCTCCCGCTCCACCGCCATGGATGACGGCCCCGCCCCAACAACCTCCATCGAAATCGACGATGCCACCTCCAGCTCGCCGGCAAAGTCCCTGAAGCGTGTGACCTCCGTTCATCGACCAAAGTCACGGTCACACTACTCCTCGCTCTCCATAACAGAGAACGTGCTGCGTACGTATTGGTCTGCGGTCTCGTTGCTGGGTGGGTGGTTGTCCGGGGGAGCTCCGGCTGTCCAAGCCAACGGCTCATTTTTTGTGCTCTGTCCCATCTACCGCCGTCTCACCATGCCCTCGTCGCATCGGCGGACTTCACAGCCGCTGAGTTCCAGCACACCGAGTCGTTTGTTACGGCCTCGGCCAAGGAAGTGCGAGAGGTAAGTCGTGCCAGCAACGCATACCAGGGGAGGGGGAGCAGCCTTGCCCCACATATTCCCTGTCACTTGGCCGCTGGAAGCGACCCCGGCCTTGGCTTGGCATGTGCGCTCGTCCAGCTTTACTGTGACGCTCCCATGTTCGCCCTCGACACCAGCCTCACGCTCCTGTGACGCATTGCATCTCCCGCATCTCGCGCCGGACAGCAAACTGTCGGATGGACCCTGAGGGAGTTGAGCATGGTGCTCCCCGAAGACAACGAGCCCAGCGAGCCCGCTGTCGCCACGACTTCCGACCGTCCCTCGTCGGCAATATACAGCCCCCTCCGTCTCAGCAAGCAGTCGTTTGAGGGCGAGAGCCAGCATCCCTCGCAGCTCTCGGCCATGGCAAAGACGGTGCTGTTCAAGGACGAGATCGATGAAAGCGTCCGCCATCGGCCGGACTTGGCCATCGAGACCTCGAGCTCGTCGCTTGGCGTCAAATCCAGAAGCAGCCCGTGCCAGGAGCTGGAAGACGACGACGACTCCATCATCCAGAGCGAGGACCACTCGTTCGAGTTTGAGCGCCGCCCGCTGCTGACCCCAAGCCACCAGAGCGGCGACTTTAGACGACGACGATCCTTTGACGAGGACTACGGCGAGCCCTCGCGCTGGCCCCTCGTCGAGTATTGGAAACACCTGAAACGAAACCCACCGCGTCGTGAGGACTTTTGGATGCTGGTCTCCAGCATTGGCCAGGCCCTCCCTGCTGTTGTCCTTGGTGTCATTCTCAACCTTCTGGATGCAGTAAGTTGTGTCCCTCGGTCGCCAGCCCTGCCACCTTCCCAGCCCCTCTTGCTTTTGGCTATTCCTCTGGGCTTTGTCCGTTTCGGCGCCGAGCAACTGCCTCCCAGACCACAGGTGGGGTGGGCGAGGACGAGCTCCGCCCCACACTGTCTTTACGCACCGGCGATTCTAAAGTCATACCCCCCCTATTGGCTGCGCTGCTTCCCAGATGTCCTACGGCATTATCATCTTCCCATCAGGCGATAAGCACATCCCCGAGTCGGCCCCTCAAAGCGGTATATCCATGTATTTCGCCAGGTAAGCTCGGGCCGCACCGGTGGCGTGCCCTGTCGGGACCTGACCGAACAAGCGATGGCTGCACATGTTCGGTCGTCAGTGTCGACACCGGGGTCACAGCGTGAGATCATGGCAGGAATCTACGATCCACGAAGGATCCACCGAAGCAATTGTCAGCGACTGCTCGTGCAAAATGTCGCGCAGACCTGGCAGCGCCCCTCGACTGCCCGCATTGCCGTCTGCCGCGACTACAACTGCATGGCTGACAGCCCGCCGGTCGGCCCATCACTCTCGCTTCGTCTCTCTTGCCGACAACCCGGCGCATCAACCTCAGCACTGTGATTGCCCAGCTGGTCTACACCTTTGGTGGCTCGGCATTCAAGGGCGTCAACGGCAGCATGATGATCGAAGTCATGCCCTTCCTCCACATCATATGCAAGATCATCGAAGGAGAGATGAGGGGCATGGATGACCACTCGATCCTGGCAACCATCATGATCACCTACTCGATCAGCACGCTGCTGACCGGGCTGATCTTCTTGTTGATCGGTGTCCTCAAGCTGGGAAACATCATCCAGTTCTTCCCGCGACACATTCTGGTCGGATGCATTGGTAGGTGCCAAGCGCAAGCCTCGCTCGCTGGTGCACGTCCTCGTGTATGAGATATCATGTTATTTTCGTGGAGGCACATCGCCGTTTGATCCATCGGGCCCCCAGTTGATGGACAATGTCCTCCGGTCGATGGATGATGCCTATTGTTTGATCCACTACGCCTATTGTCCGATGAGTGAGGCTGGCTGCTCCACGGATTGCAATTGACATTTGCCGGATGTGAACCACGCGATTATTGAATCGGGTAACTCTTCCCAGGCGGAATCGGCTTTTTCTTGATCAAGACCGGAATTGAAGTCACCACTGGCGTGACATCGGAGCACGTCTTGGAGTACCTCCATGCGATCTTTCAGCCCCACCTCCTGGTGCTGTGGGCCTCGAGCTTGGGCCTGGCGCTCTTCCTCAAGTTCCTGCAGCGCTTCATCCACCACCCGCTCTTTGTCCCTACGTTCTATGTGGTCGTTCCGATTGTGTTTTACATCTTTGTGTGGATTTTTGGCCTCAAGCTCGACGATCTGCGCAAGGCGCGATGGCTCTTTGATCTACCAGAGGGCAAGCAGGTTCCTTTCTACACCTTTTGGACCTACTTTGACCTGGGTGCTGTGCATTGGAGTGCCATTCCAGGTAAGGGATAAACCGAAAGGTGCAGGACATGCCAGCTCTGAAATGTAGGCGGGCCTGTGTTGACCGTGGTCGTCTCCCTCCTCACAGGAACCTTCCCGACCATGCTCGCGCTCACGTTCTTTGGCATCCTCCACGTGCCGATCAATGGTATGGACTGTGTGTGCGTTGGATAACGCGATCGCTTGCTTGTGTCCGCTGCTTACACACCCGAAACGACCTCGAGCCTATTTAACTCCTTACCACGCATCTCTGCTACTCGGGCAACACATCGATATCAGTTCCGGCCCTGGTGAGTCCATGGCTTGCTGCGCACAGTTGCATGGTGCATTGTCGGTGATTGAAACGAAAGCAATCTGTTGTTCTCTGTCGGATCGCTTACGTCTCCCCCTCGCTGCGCGTTCAGGCCGTCTCGACTCACCAAGAATTCGATATTAATCATGAGATTGTCGGGCATGGTATCAGCAACATTGTGTCGAGTTTCTTTGGAACCATTCAAAACTATCTCGTGTAGGTGTCGTTGTCCACAGCGTTCGCTGCACTGGCCCTGCCTTGCCTTGCCTTGCCTCGCTAACGACCCGCAATTCCCTTGTTCCGAAACAACAACAGCTACTCCAACTCGGTCCTCTATATCCGCTCCGGTGGCGGTTCCGTCATTGGCGGATTCTTGCTCGCAGTTGGCACGTCCATTGTGTGGTTTGCAGGCAGTGCCGTCATCAGCATAGTCCCCACCTTGGTCGTTGGAGCGTAAGTGAATCTCGAGCAGCTTTGCTCATGCACCATCCTCGAGCTTGGGCATTGTGACTGCGATTTTGCACAAACACCGCACTGCATCACATATTGATCCGTTTTGCTCTGGCATCGCGACGTCGTCTTGTCAGTCTCATCTTCCATCTGGGAATCGATCTGATGAAAGAGAGCATCATCGACACCTGGAACGTCGGTATCCATCCGCTCGAATACTTCACAATTATCACCATCGTCGTGACCATGGGTGAGCGACCGTGCAAATCCATCGGCCATGCGTCTGCGTGCACAACAGTCAAAGCCGCGATGACGGAGAGAGGGGGGGGGTGCCATCATCCTGCGTCGAGGTACCCACGTCCTCGACCGACATTGAAACAACACACTAATTCCATTCGGGGCACCAGGTGTCTTTGGCTTCACCGAGGGTATCATTGTCGGCATCATTCTTGCCTGTGTCTTCTTTGTGGTCATGTACAGCAGAAAGGTAAGGCGCGACCGCGAACTCATTCACAGCCTTTCGCCAGTGCTCTTCGAACTCCCATCGCAATTGTATATCGTGAATCGTGTGTCGTGCATTGTATCGTGCGGTACCCAAGGACGGACTGCCCGACCATCTTCAAGCTCTGCGATAGCTGCGCTCCGTTCTCGTTCCCGCCGATACAATACTGACCTCGGCTGCCCTCGTTGTGTCAGTCGGTCATCCGAGCAAACTACACCGGCATGGAACTACGTTCGACCGTTCACAGACTCTATCGGCAGCGCCAGTTCCTGGACAATGTTGGCGATCAGATCCACATCATCAAGCTGCAGGGGTATGTTCAAATCCATTTGTTGCGCCAGCCGAACAGTGTTCTATTTGCTTGTGATCAGATGCAGTGATATGACAGTATCGAGCGTGTGGCTGTTTTGTTTGCCCCAAACCCAGCGGTCGTCTAAGCAACTGACATCGACATATCACCATACATCGACCACATCTAGATTCATGTTTTTCGGCACGGTCAACCAGCGTAAGTGCAAGAAAGCCAGAGCCACATGTCACCACGCAGCATCTGCCCGCGCTACCGCCGTCCGTTGATGGATGTCAAACTAACGATAGCACAACCAACTCAATCTGTTTACCTCAACAGTGGATGCCTACATCTGCGAGCTGATCCACGAGATCACGCGCATCCGCTTTGTCATCTTGGACTTTTCCCTGATCAACGGCATGGACTACAGCGCCATGGAGTCGTTCCTGCGGATCCGCAGGATCTTCCGCGAGTACCACACGCATCTGGTCTTTGCCAGCCTCGGCGCCGAAAGTACGCGCGAGGTCTCCAAGAGCGGGCTGTTCGACACGGACGAGAACGGCGAGTCGTTTGTGCATAACTTTGAGACCCTCAACGAGTCGCTCGAGTGGTGCGAAAACCAGCTTCTGCAAACCTTTTACCGCAAGAGCCACGCGCGCACCTCCTCCAAGGTGGACATTCCCGAGAAGAAGAAGGAGCGCGACCAGACGCTGTCGCCTGTGCTTTCAGTGCGCGGACGACAGGCCCAGCTGGCCGCCTCTCTCGCCCTTGAGAACCAGGTGCAGCAGCACCGGTACGCTGGCGGCAAGACCTCGCCCATCTCGATCCTGATGCAAGCGTTCTCGGAAGTTTTTGAGGAAGCCGATGTGGACGAGCTGATCTCGCTCACCGAGTATTTCGAGCAGATCCAGATTCCCAAGGGCCACGTCCTCTGGCATCCAAACCAAGATGCGCGCGAGCTGTATGTCATCGAGTCTGGTACGCTCCTGATGGTCATTGGCTCGGAGGAAGCTGAGCACTCCAAGGTTGTCGAGACGCTCCTGGCCGGCTCGATGGTTGGCGAGCTCGAGATGTTCTCGGGCCAGCGCCGTATGTACAGACTGGTTGCCGACGATGACTCGGTCATTTGGAAGGTGAGTCGAGCGGGCTCGGCGACACTTGGAATTGGAGGGATCTGGCGATTCCTTCCGTGCATGTACACGTACGCAAGGGATGCTGCAATGTCACGATGTTGGCGAGCCCCCGAATCAGCGGGATCCGCACTGACCAGGCAATCCCTCTGCCCGCACTCCATGCAGCTCGACAAGGACACCTTCGACAAGCTCTGTGACCAGCACCCCCGCAAGATGCTGATCTTCATCACCCGTATTGCCCTGGCCTTTGACTCGGTCCGTCTGCACAACACCCTGGCCCACTTTGCACGGGACTAGAGCTGGAGAGACAGAGGAGAGAGGGAAGGCTGGACATTTGCTTGGCCATCTAGAGTTGCTGAGGAAGAAACGTGACGTTGCGGTTCCCCGCTCCTCCTCCTTCCGAGCCCAGCATGCTCAAGAAATAAAATCGATCGGATCCATTGGCTTTTTGCAAGACCATCCAGCCACAGTTGGATGGCTAACTGGACTGGCACAACTGCCGTTTCCAAGCGAGCATTGTGGCAGCAACTCCCGGTGACGTCGATGTCACTTTGGCCATCACAGGGCGCTCCGCTTCACGTTGTATGGACAGTACTTGTTGCACTCAGCAGTGACCACGGGCTTCGTACCATGTTGCGCGGGGGTTCTCGGGCCGACTGCCGTCGGTGGTGATTTAACCGATGCCGAGCAATCCTCGGGTCACCAAGTCTGCAAGCCGTATATCGCGCTGACATTTGGGGGTCGCCTGTAGTGTCCGGCTCACCTCTCCAAACTCTCCGGGAGAATTCCCAAATCTCCAAAGATATCCCCATTGGGTTCATCTCCGTGCTATACTTTCTCCTTCTCCGCGTTGGTGTTGGCCCCATGTCGAACTGGTTCATCTCATACAATTCGACGCTCAATTCGACGCTTCCCGTGTGCCAGAGCTCTGGCGGTTTGCCTTCGACCCTGGTCGCCCAGCTTGGCGACTTGGTCCAGCCTCTTGAGCGATGCGGCTCGGTCGATGGGGATCAAACATTCCACTACTATTCCCTCGATTCCTCCCAGTCCATCGTAACCAACCGGGCATGTTCCGATCCTGCCTGTACCATCGCCTGCCGGAACTCAACATCCACGTTGTCACCCACAGCATCGAAATGCTCCAGTGGTCAGTTGACTCTCGCTCCTTCCGGATTCAACTACCAGGCGCCGGGGTAAGCTGATCATTTGGTATGCAAAACGGGGACGTCGCTGCAAGTGATGCGATGGTGACAGAGCCCTTCGGCCTCGAATCTCACCAACTCGATGCGATGCTTGTTTTCCGTCTTTTTTTCCCCTCTTTCGTCGTTCGTCCACCATCCCATACCACCAACCCATGCCACCATCCCATGCCACCGCAACAAATCGGACTGGCCGTTGTTTTCTCTCTCAGCACCATGGATCCGTCCTTCAACACCGACAGCCTCATGTACCAGCCTAACTACCTCGACGCCACCTGCACCACCGTCAGCTCGGTGTGTCGCAGTCCCGTCTTCACCACCTGCACTATGATCGGCCCCGGCTTCTATGCGTACTCGATCCTTCTCCGGAACGGTAATAGCACCTTCATTCAGCCCTTTGGCTGTCTCGATGCCAACTGCAACCAGTGCGAGCTCGATGCCAGCATTCTGCCCAATGCCTTGGCCAAGAGTCCGACCGACTGCTTTGCCGATACCGGCTCGACCTCCTACCAGCTCTATTTTCTGGCCAACAAGACCTCCGTCCCAACTGTCTTCCCGAACGGCAGTCTCCCCTTCGGCCCAAATCAGGTCGTTACTCCCAGTTCCGCTGCCTTGCCACCACTGCCGTCAGAAGCTCCCAGTAATTCCGGGTTTCCCCTTAATATCACGCTTATAATTGTTTCTGCCGTTGGCGCAGGTAGGTCATCAGTCCATCGTATTGCTCTTTCATGATCATTGCGTTGCATTGCCTTGCGCCGGTCAGAGTGATTGACCCATGTCTTTTCTCCTTGATTATATTCCTTCAGTGTGTTTTGCTTTGTGTGTGGTTGGCACTATGGCCTACCACAAGCGCAGGAAGCAACGCTCCGATACTCGTGTAATCGTGGATCGAGAGTCTCCACCTCTTGATCAATATCTTCCGCCACCCAGGACCCGTCTGTCCTCCTCGACTCTTGCTCAAATCCCGGAAGAGCGGGTGGAAGCTCCCTCCGCGAGCTCTCCAAAGACGTCCGCGACAAGACCCATATCGGTCAATATCCATACGTCGCCTGTTGTGCCCGCGGCCATGGCCTCGCCTTCATATGCGCTGTATCCCGATGGTGGGTCGATTATCCCTGCTGCGATGCTGTCATCGTACTATTCGAAGAACATGTCCGATTCCCCGCAAGTACCGTATGTTCTCCCGGATGGCACAGGCGCTTCCCAACAAATCAAGCCCTCGTATAGCGGTGATCCTCACGCCAGCTATATAAGCTACCAAGGTCATCAAAGCCACAGCAGTAGCAGCAGTAGCGGCAAGGGCTACAGCGCCCAGAATAGTTCAATCTCATCCCGCGTAGGTCATGTTGCCGGAAGACCAGTGACTCCAACCACAGGACCGACAACTCAGTTCATCGCGATCCAGAACCACGACGGCTACCCTGGCGCCGGAGAACTTTCATTCACGATTGGACAAGGTGTTACTGTGTTCCAAGTGCTACCAAGTGGATGGGCAATGGTGAGTGAGCTATGCAGATCTATCGATACAGCGACGATTTGGCGTGCACATTCAGGGCCCTCTGACGCTTTGGCGGAACCTACATTATGATCTAGTCGCAAAACAACGAGACTCTGGCTTTCGGATTTGCTCCGGTGACCAAGCTTCGAGCCATAGAGGACACTCTCGGCAATATCGAACGTACTCAGTCGAGCGAAAGCCGCCCTCCTCGATATTCGATGTGATCAAAGATGCGCTGCTTAGCTTGCTTCTATGTCCTTATCTCTATCCGTGCGCATCTGCTTATCCGTTGCTGTCAATTGCGGACGCTTCACCTGTTCATCTTGTGAGTTTGTTGGTTGTGGGAACCTATAGCGTTCCCAAAATGAAACGGGACACCCTGTCCTTAGCCAGGGCCGATGCTGCTTGCTGGAACCTGAATACACACCCACCAACTGCTCCCATGGCCAAACAGCGTGCTCACCCGAGTACCTTGATATCGAGGAGCCATGGGGTTGTCAAGAGGGTTGAGTGAATACACGACACTCCCGCATCGGGTGAATGCACCACACTCCCACATCGACACAGGGGCTCGACCGAGTGTATTCAAGACTACACTTTCCAAACCGACGAAAACAAAGAGATTGCCAACCAGGACGGGAAACAATCGCATGGCTTGCCCGCTGGGCCTACAGCCAGTCAGCGGGTTTCAGACATCTGAAGCCAGAAAGTGACTGCCCCGTTTCTTTCTGGACCGATTGTATGATCGGTTGGCTGCATTGGTGTGGGGATCGATGGATTAATGTGCTTATCATCAACTCGCTGAGCTGCGCGGCGTGCTGAAAGCACAATGGGACACCGTATCTGTGAATCAAACTCGTAGTAATTGAATCGTATCATAGGATCAAGTACGTCAAATCCTCTCTGGGTGTCTGTCGCACGGGCTCCACTCATGATTCCAATATCTCTGTGGTCGGCGTCTCATCACGAGTCCGTCACAGCAATGAGGGGCCAATCGACACTATTCATAATGACGGCTCGGAGCAAGAAGGATTCCTTGGATGCAAGCTGCAAGGCAGTGGTATGCAGATCGTCTCAAACACCCATCCTCCATCACGCGTTGTGCTGATCAACGCCCAGGTATCAAAGACTGACAGGCCCGCTTGCCGTCGTTGGTCTCATCGCCCTCGCCGCCCGTCCGGTCCGGCCAAGACAAACCTGCCAATGCCCCGCAACAGGGTTCCGACCAACCATCCGTCCGAATATGCATTCAGCACTCTAATCCGATCTCTTTCTGCAACGCCGACAGAGAGTTCGATGTCTCCTGGCTCTCATGGCGATCACCCGTCGGCGACGACCGCCCCTGGCGAAGCGCCAGCAGCACAGCCAGCCCAGAGCGAAACAGACAAAAAGAGTGAGCGCCAGCACCGCATCCGAGCCGGGAGTTTGCAGTTGGGTAGAAATCGTCACGGATTTGCATTGTCGATGATCTCCCCCTGGCGCCCACTCCCCTCGGCTGTGCCGATCGCTATCCCGACACGGAGCTCCTACTCACACAGAGTTCATCCGCCCGCTGACAGAGAGCCATGAGGAGATCATGTCCGAGCTGCGGAAGCTTGTTCATTCGCTGGATGATGAAGACTGGCAGTTTGAAAGCGAGTCTGCGATCACCCCGGCTCAGAGGCCATTTATCTACTAGGCGAACTGGATGACGATCGCTGCGACACAGGCTTTTGATTTGCAGGGTCTGTTGACTCATTCTCAAAGAATATACAGGACATTCCAACTTGAAACCGATATCTCCTTCATCTAGAGTTGGACGTCAGCGCCCCAGGAACGCCAGATTGACCGGATATATCCGTTTTGTGGAAGCTGGGCAAAGGCGGCAACTCGAGTTCGACAGCCCGTTCTTCGCTGGCTCTGACGGCCCGCCGCTATCAGAAAAGGCTGGCCTTTATGGTCCATTGCTTATGATCGATCGAAGTGTCTAATAAATCATAGGGAGTTTTCAACGCAAACGGAAGCAAATACGGAATCGAACTCGCTCGACACGATGGCCACGACCAGCCTCTCGGCTGCCGTGACGTTGTGCATGTCGAAGGGCAAGGCATACTCTATCGTCGGTCCGATGGAGGCCATGCAGATCCGCAGCTGTGACATTGTTGGTGTTGCGAGGGAGGAGCCTGTTTGCAATTCGCCAGGTTGCCATTCGGGCGGCGTCATAACCACAGGATCTGCCGATCCATCGGTAAGCCGTTGATGACAGAGATGGCGCCGAGGAACTTGGATTCCTCAGTGATGAAAAGCGACGAGCTGTCTTCAGTGTTGTTCGCCAAGCATTTGCATGATGACAACTTGTATGAGCTGTCAAGGTGGATGCTGGCCTTGGAGCTGGCCCACATATGCACCTCGTCTGATCTGCGACGATAAAGTTGAATGGGTCATCGAAGCGGCGATGTCGAACGCGAACGCAACGCCGCCTCCAAGCCATTCCGACCATGTTGGATAGCCATCAAGAGAGCGCCGAAGTTGGTGCTGAGGCCGTGCATGACGACGTGGGGCAGCGTTTGGATGCGGCTATTGATCTCGGAGGATGCGGTGAGCACGATGATGACGAGCGAGCCGCTGTAAATCAGACCCTATCAATACCATCGAACCGACACCACCCATCCCCGTGTTGAGATCTCCCATTTCAGTCTCAACACCCCATATCAACGATCGTGGTCCATATTGTCCAGGGAAACTGGATAAACGGAGAGACGAGACGGCCGTGCGACATTTGGGCCGTGCGGCACTCAGGCCTTGGGACACTTGGACCGTGCGACTCTTGGACCGATGCACGCACCCAAACGAGGATGGACAAGGCCGAGTGTCGCTGGGCAGAGCCGAACGGGCCGCTGTTTGCCCGAGGCCCATGGCAGAGCAAGGCCGTCTGCCTTGAGGCCCATGGCAGACCAGACACAGCCGGAAGGTTGTCGCATGCCATCCCAGCACACGAACGAGGAGGCCTTGTCCAAGACAGCGATACTCTGCGAGTGGTGTTGCGCACTGTGCTTTGGTCGATCTCGGGACCGTGGTGGGTTGGAGAGCAACAAGAAACAATCCCGTTGTCGCAATCCACGTCCCACACGGCCCGGCACCACGGACAGCTCGTATCGCTGCCTTCGAGTCGACACTTGCCTCTGGATGTGCACTTGTCTCTGGGTGTACACTTGCCTGCTTGTCTGTGATCTGGCTGAGGACCCGCTTGTCTGTGATCTGCTTGTCGTTGATCTGCTTGTCTTTGATCTGCTTGCGGCTGTCGGATGTGCCTCCGTCTCGCCCCTCGCCCCAGTCCATACACCCCGACTCACTGTCACACCGTCTCGCCGGCGGCCACAGGAGCCAACGCATGGCCCCTCGGTCTGGGTTGGATATAATCCCGTTGTCCGCGTTTCGCCTTCGCCTTCACACCCGCCTCATCTCCACACCCGCCCCATCTCCACGCCCACCATCTGCTCACCATGCTCGCGGGCTTCTCGACTTCAACGCTGCTGATCCTGGCTGCGACGACCGCTCTCGCGGGAGCCTCCACATGCACCCCGGATATAGCCATGTCTCGGATCTCGCTCCCGCTGCAAGACAACGCTTCTGTGATGATCACGCCGTCGGTCGACAACAGCAACTTCACCGTCGTTGCGATGCCGTTCAACTCCAGCGCCTCCACGCACCCCGGCATGCCGCCCGTGGCCAACTACTGGTATGTGTGCTGTCGTTCGCAGCGACGGCTGGCGACTCGTCTGATCGATCGATCGGCGCGGGGGTTTGCTGCCGACTCGTCTGACCGATCTGTCAACTTGTCAATCTGTCGATTCGATCACTTCGTCCTCCAATCGGTCACATCCCATCGTCCATATCTCATCCTCCATCATCCATATCCATCGCCCATCCCGATCAGGTTCTTTTCGCTGGTAAGTCTGTGGCCCGACCCAGATCGCCCTCCAACGGCGCACCGGGAGTCGTTTCCGTCTCCGTCTCCGTCTCCGTCTCCGTCTCCGTCTCCGTCTCCACTTTCCGCCTGCGCTTGCGCTTGCGTGTCGCATTCCCGGTCTCCTCGGCCGCCGATTGAGCCTGCGAACCGGCATCCTCGTCCGGGATGGGTGCGCGATTGTTGACGCTGCTCTGTCCGCTATGTTTCGCAGGGATGCCGAGACTTGTCCATGTACGACACCTTCCAGTCCGACGTCATCATCGACCCTGGCGTCGACTTTACCATCGTCTTCACTCAAAACTCGGTCGATTGCAAATACCCACAGGGTGTCTCTGCCAGCGCAGGTGCGCAAGCCATGATGTTGTGATGTTGTGATGTTGTGATGGTGGGATGGTGGGATGGTGGGATGGTGGGATGGTGGGATGGTGGGATGGTGGGATGGTGGGATGGTGGGATGGTGTGGTGCCGTTCATGGTGATTCGGCGGAGCTCCATGCCAGCCGCTTGGCCTGCAGTCTTCTGGCTGCGACTCGACAGCTGGTCTCTTGGCGGGCCACCGCCGTGCACTCATCCTTCTCTCGCTGACCCACATCATTCCTCGCGCTTCACCGTTCGTATCTCCCACTCTCCCGCCGCATCCGATGGTCGGCCTTCAGAGTCTCAATACCACTCCCTTTACGACTTTCTGGTCCCAAGCGGCCAGCGCCAAACATTGGTGATCCCTCTCAGCGCATTCTCCACCAACTGGCTCAACGGCAGCTTTGACTTTCAGCACACCGCCGGCATGACCTTCATCAACCAGGCCGTCGGCAGTCACGTCACCATGATCTCACCGACGCTGAAGGGCAAATGCACAAACGACACACCGACGCCGAGTCTTGCGCCTGGACCTGGACCTGGACCTGCACCGCAGCCATCGTCTGGTCCCAACATCCCAGCGATTGTTGGCGGTGTCGTCGGTGCACTGGTCGTGGCTTTTGTGGCAGCGCTGTATGTCATCCATCGACGCCGCGAGGCTGGGAAGAACGCTGCAGGTGAATATTGGCTGCATCGCGGTGGCGGGTCAACAGGCCGCATGCACAAGCCATAAGCTGCTCCATGCCGTGGCGTGCTCTCAGCACCATGCCTTGCATCATATCCTGCATCGCTCCTTGCATCGCTCCTTGTGCTGACCCGACTGTTCATCGTTGCATCGTTGCTGTCGACAGAACGAGAAAGGCTGGCTGTGGCTCGTTCGCCGTCGCCCTCCCGGGACGCAACCGACGGACGCCGCGACCGCAATGGCGGCTTTGACGAAGGAAGACCCAACGTTGCCTCCACCGACAGCATCCTGTCATCAGGCATTGGCGCCGCCACCATTCAATCGACGACCCTGTCCACGACCACAGCCACGACCGCAACCACACTGGCCCTCTCGGCACCGGACTTGGCCGCAGCATCGGGCACATACGTCGGCACCGCCCTGGACACCGGTCTCGCCCCGCCATCGTACGACTCGATTGTCGACTTTAGTCAACCAGCGCCGGTCAGCTCCTCGAGAGTCAGCACGCCAACACAGAAGCAGTACCTCGTCGTGTCCTCGCACAAGTCGCTCGACGACAGCGAGCTGAGTGTCGGCGTGAAAGAAATCGTCGTGGTGCTGGCATCGATCGACAACAACTGGGCTCTGGCCGAGGCACTTGGCGGACGACGAGGCCGCCTTCCATGGTCCTGCGTCCAAGAAATGGACACGGCGGACCTCGTGTGATGGAGCCATCATCGCCGTGGTGCGACTGCATGCTGTGATAGACGGGTTGAGCCATGCACATTGCATTGTGTGGTTGACTGGGCCGAGTCGACCGGGCCATGGCAACTGTGTCATACCGACTGCGTCATGCCAACTGCATGGTGCCATGAACTGACGGCGGCTTGCGGCATGATGGTCTGTGCAGTATTTTGACTCGCCTGATAGAAACAGACATTGACCCAGGACGTGCTGGGCAGGTCGCTCGGCAGGTCGCTCGGCAGGTCGCTCGGCAGGTCGCTCGGCAGGTCGTTCGAATACAGTTCCACTGTCGAACAATCTCTCACTCACTCCTGCTGTCTTTGGCTGCGTGTGAGTGTCTGGTGGCAGGTGGGAGAGTGCGGCATTGCAAGTGCAGGTCCATCGTGGTCGCTGTGTCGGGAGTATCAATCATTGCCATCTTGATACAGCCGTTGTTGCCGATGGCTGTGCTGGTGGCATGCTCATGCTGCATTCCTTGAGGCTGCATTTCATCGATCGCACACTCCATCTTCACGAGCACCCTAACGAGCACTTCACAAGCACCCTAACGAGCGTCTTTCGCACCATAACCATGGCAACGTTGCTGTCATCGGCATCTGGCGTTGTCATGGCTCCATCCGTGTCTGTCGGTAACCCACTTCCCTATCTATCGGGATTCCCATTGCTGCGGGATGGGCTCTGCCTGACCAGAAGTGTGGGGGAGCGTCTCGCCAATACTCCAAATGGTCACCTCACCATTGAGGTATGGCACCCCGATTCCCATGACTCTGCTTGACCTGCCGGCCTGACGCGGTCGTCTCCGAGGTACATACCTCCGTCAGCTCCCTGCTTTCTCCAGTCTCGGGGTGAGCACTTTTGTCTTCCATTTCGTGAGCATCCGCCTGCTGTGCCGACGCTATCGAATCGGAGGACCATGACGAGTTACTCTTGCCTCTGTTAGCTGCTCAGAGGACCCATTCCATGGCTCCCTCGAAGCACTTCCGAACACCCTTCATGCCTAGGCATACCAATATCCGTGACCCGCCCCTCTTCCGACGCCAAGGAGCCACAAGGATGTTGTTGGGATTGCGGTCGTTTATTGGATGGGATTGGTAAGGGCCAAAAAAACGATATCAGGATCAGTGCTTTCATTCCTCTTCGTCTATCGCACGGATGTATAGTACGTTGTTGCATCTGTGCGAACGACGAATAAAAGCAGTCAGGAAGGTGGTCAGTTTGAGGGTTTACCCGAGGTCACGGCGCTGGCATCCCACTGGCACACAGTCATTTTCCAGATCGAGAGTGACAGCGGCGACCCAGGTCATCATTCCGAGCTGCGATGCCCTCGGCTGGGTTTGCCCACTTCATGCCTGTCCGATCCAGCGATCGAGAGCAAGCCCCCCATCGGACCAGCAAACACAAACCTGATCAAAACTTCTCCCAAAACGCCCGTCTGGACTCCGTCGACATATTCCTCAGACTTGGCCAGCTGGCGATGGGTGCAGATACCAGCCAGAGTTAGTACAACACCCCAAGAGAGGCACCCGAGGGATCACCCCTTTCCTGCCAAATGCCCCTATCGTCATCGCTGCTGATTTTATCGCCACCGGTATAAGCAGAGTGAAGCCAGCATAAACTCTTTGGCAGCACCAGCAGCGTCGGGTGCTTCAAAGACTCCCTTGCTTGCCGCACCTGGATGTTCATGTATGAGTCGACGGATACGAGGTATCCCTTGTATTCCTGTCCCCATTTCAGCTTGATCATGACGGGCTTTCCGGTCAGGCCCATCAAAAAGGGCTTGGGGTTGACGGGGACAAACTGCAGAGATCAACGAGCGGGTCGATGCACGGATGTGTGCGTCCAACAGATCGGTCAGTGGCTCGGCTCTGTGACCGAAGCTCGGGGTGCTTGCGGGTGATCAAGGCAGTCTCGAGGCAAGCCTGGGTGGCCACAGGCACAGCTCCGGGAAGACTTCAGCCTCGCTCACGGCGCGAGGATAGGGCACTCACCGACATGCTCGGCGTTGGTTGCGTGAGGGCAGATTGGAGGCGAGGCCGGACGGAAAGCTGGGGATTCTGGCCGCCTGCTTTCACCCAGATCTCGCCTTTTTCGAGCGGAGCGTCACGTGGATTGCCAGCCCGAATCAGCGAGCACCATGCCAACACCTCCATCGTGATATACGACGGATACCGCCCGAATGGCCCGATCGCCCGAGCTGGAGCCAAGGCGGTCATGTATCGAAGATGGGCCTTGTCGGCATCGATAGACTCTCGTTGGGACCCGCACATGCACATGCACACGCACATGTACACGCACCGCAGACCAGGCCAGCGGCAACGAGCAACCATAGTTCCCAGCCAGACCGATGCAGGATCCAGTCTGCTCAAACTATACCAGCCAGAGTGTCGACGGCCTGGATGGAGTCTCTCTCGCAAATCGTCGACCTTGCGCAGGGAGCAGATCGTGGTATGGACGAAGGTGTATATGGGTTCCAGAACCAGACAAGTACCAGCTTCGAGAGCATGATATCCTGCTGCATTTTACGAGCACATTTCTTTCATCAAGGCGCCTGCTGCTCGTCAGCTCGCGATGGGACCCAAGCACTCCCATGGGACTCGGCCTGGAACTTGATCCTTGACGACCATCACCCACCGTTCATCGATCGAGCAAGCTACCCGCACGACGTCGCCTTTCTTGAGTGAGACCTCCGAGTCGTGCGCGGGGTTGTAATCCTTCTTGGCGACGAGTAATTCCTCGTGCACGCCAACCGGCGAGGAGGCTGTGACCCGCTGCGGTGCGGTTGCTTCGGAGATGTTCTGGTGTCCAAGCCACCCATCGATCTGGGCGTCAGCAGGGTAGGGCTCGAAACTGGAGGGTGGGTGCAGGGATGTTGGTGCGAGTGGGTCATGCAAGTCCAGCGGCAGCCAAGCCCGCTCTCGATCCAAGGCAGTAGTGATCTCGGTGAGTGCAGCATGAGCGCTTTCATCGTGCGACTGCTTGCTGTCACTTGGTCGAGGAGATGAAAGTAAGTTGGAGTCGGCCGAATCCCTCGCAAAGCTGAAATTAAAGCGATCAACGCCAGGCTCGCCCACTGACGGGGTTGCTTGTGTGTGGTATGGCAGCGGTGGGGCTCCGGAATTGACTGCGGGTGTAAACCTTGACCCATAGAGGTTGGCAGCGACCGAGGCTGGGACGATATCGGGTCCACTCGGGTGTATCGAGAGCACTGAAAGACCAAGCGGATCAGCCAGAGCTGCTGGGCTCGGAGGAGACTGCGCCGGCATGGGCTCGGCATCGACAACTCTGGAACTCGGGTCGAGCACTTGCGCAAACGCAGCTGGCGGAAAGGTGATGATGGGACATTGATGGAGCGAAGCCATGACGAGCGCTGCAGGGAGGCCAGGCGACGTCGGGTGCCTCATGGACTCCCGCATCCGCGGTCGACCTGACGATATCGCCTCGGCCAGGGAGGTGCCTGCTTGCGGCTCTTTCGATGCAGAGTCAGCCGAGAAGCCGGGTTGAGAAGATGAAGTTAGGCCGGAGTTGGGCTGAATGCCAGAGGAGGGAGCGATGGCTTGGATGGTATGAAGTGGAATGGGCCCGACATCGGTGTTATCATTGCTCGAAGGTATGAGGTGGCTGTAAGGTGCTTTTGGATCGATATATAGGGGGATATCGGCGGGCGCTGCTGTGTTGGCGATGATGGAAGGGCGCGAGGAGCATGATGCGCTTGGGCTGAGCGAGGAGTTGGTGGGGAGAGCATCGAATGGGGCGCTGTTGGCTGGATGAGTCAAGTTGAGTTGCGAACCATGGCCTGGACAGTCGAGGCAGGATGAGCAACGCAAACACCGAGGAGGGCAACGAGTGAGTGACAAGTGAAACATGAAGGCCGCCGATGTGCGGTTGCTGGTGTGGGCTGTGAAGCAAATCGGGATGCGGTGGAGAACAGGGCAAGATGCAAACCGATAGCGAGTGCGTACCTTGAGCATCCGGGAGTTTGTTGGAAGGCTCTCGGAAGAACAGATGCACCGACAGCAGAAAGATGCCCACGCCAAGGACGAGGCCGCCGATAATGACACCAGCCAACGTGAACCAGAAGTCCGCATCGAGCTCATTGGTAGACCGGCGGGCCAGAAAGTGTTCGGCGGTGGCAGCTGCGAACAGAGTGTGTGGGGAGGCGAGCTCTGGGCGATGCGGTAGCCGAGAGGACATCGCAGGATGGATGCGAGGGGCAGATGCCGAGAGGGAGTGTGCAGGAAGGGAACGATTCCGGAAGAAAGGGGGTTGAAGAGATGATGGGGAAAAGCAGTGCATCGACCAGGCAGGGAGCGACCAGAGGATCAGCGGGCCGTGTGTCCCACAGATACAAGTGGTGGGGCGTCGGCGAGGCGCAATGGGAACATGGGGCCGCTGGTCTTTGCTGCAACACGGGTGCGACCGATATCGGCAGCACTGCTGCCAACACTGACAAAGCAGCGGATAGAGATGGATCGATATCGACAAAGTTACGAAGATATGGCCGATCGATCCAGAAGCGATAGTTCCGCCAGTGGCGATCGACCGAGCCCCGTTAGAGCGGGGGAGCTGCCGATCGAGTCCTCCTTGCACGGCATCTATCAATAGAATCCAGATTGGATGAGGGGACTACATGAGCGACAGTCGCTGGTTGATATGTCGCGAGCCGCCCGCTGAGCCATGCAGGAGAGGAACAAAACTGATGTGCCCCCCGGACTGAGGCCCTTGGGGTTTGGAGTGATCCGTCGATGAATAGGTTACCAACAGACACGGATGAAGCCATGACAACGCCAGATGCCGATGACAGCAACGTTGCCATGGTTATGGTGCGAAAGACGCTCGTTAGGGTGCTTGTGAAGTGCTCGTTAGGGTGCTCGTGAAGATGGAGTGTGCGATCGATGAAATGCAGCCTCAAGGAATGCAGCATGAGCATGCCACCAGCACAGCCATCGGCAACAACGGCTGTATCAAGATGGCAATGATTGATACTCCCGACACAGCGACCACGATGGACCTGCACTTGCAATGCCGCACTCTCCCACCTGCCACCAGACACTCACACGCAGCCAAAGACAGCAGGAGTGAGTGAGAGATTGTTCGACAGTGGAACTGTATTCGAACGACCTGCCGAGCGACCTGCCGAGCGACCTGCCGAGCGACCTGCCGAGCGACCTGCCCAGCACGTCCTGGGTCAATGTCTGTTTCTATCAGGCGAGTCAAAATACTGCACAGACCATCATGCCGCAAGCCGCCGTCAGTTCATGGCACCATGCAGTTGGCATGACGCAGTCGGTATGACACAGTTGCCATGGCCCGGTCGACTCGGCCCAGTCAACCACACAATGCAATGTGCATGGCTCAACCCGTCTATCACAGCATGCAGTCGCACCACGGCGATGATGGCTCCATCACACGAGGTCCGCCGTGTCCATTTCTTGGACGCAGGACCATGGAAGGCGGCCTCGTCGTCCGCCAAGTGCCTCGGCCAGAGCCCAGTTGTTGTCGATCGATGCCAGCACCACGACGATTTCTTTCACGCCGACACTCAGCTCGCTGTCGTCGAGCGACTTGTGCGAGGACACGACGAGGTACTGCTTCTGTGTTGGCGTGCTGACTCTCGAGGAGCTGACCGGCGCTGGTTGACTAAAGTCGACAATCGAGTCGTACGATGGCGGGGCGAGACCGGTGTCCAGGGCGGTGCCGACGTATGTGCCCGATGCTGCGGCCAAGTCCGGTGCCGAGAGGGCCAGTGTGGTTGCGGTCGTGGCTGTGGTCGTGGACAGGGTCGTCGATTGAATGGTGGCGGCGCCAATGCCTGATGACAGGATGCTGTCGGTGGAGGCAACGTTGGGTCTTCCTTCGTCAAAGCCGCCATTGCGGTCGCGGCGTCCGTCGGTTGCGTCCCGGGAGGGCGACGGCGAACGAGCCACAGCCAGCCTTTCTCGTTCTGTCGACAGCAACGATGCAACGATGAACAGTCGGGTCAGCACAAGGAGCGATGCAAGGAGCGATGCAGGATATGATGCAAGGCATGGTGCTGAGAGCACGCCACGGCATGGAGCAGCTTATGGCTTGTGCATGCGGCCTGTTGACCCGCCACCGCGATGCAGCCAATATTCACCTGCAGCGTTCTTCCCAGCCTCGCGGCGTCGATGGATGACATACAGCGCTGCCACAAAAGCCACGACCAGTGCACCGACGACACCGCCAACAATCGCTGGGATGTTGGGACCAGACGATGGCTGCGGTGCAGGTCCAGGTCCAGGTCCAGGCGCAAGACTCGGCGTCGGTGTGTCGTTTGTGCATTTGCCCTTCAGCGTCGGTGAGATCATGGTGACGTGACTGCCGACGGCCTGGTTGATGAAGGTCATGCCGGCGGTGTGCTGAAAGTCAAAGCTGCCGTTGAGCCAGTTGGTGGAGAATGCGCTGAGAGGGATCACCAATGTTTGGCGCTGGCCGCTTGGGACCAGAAAGTCGTAAAGGGAGTGGTATTGAGACTCTGAAGGCCGACCATCGGATGCGGCGGGAGAGTGGGAGATACGAACGGTGAAGCGCGAGGAATGATGTGGGTCAGCGAGAGAAGGATGAGTGCACGGCGGTGGCCCGCCAAGAGACCAGCTGTCGAGTCGCAGCCAGAAGACTGCAGGCCAAGCGGCTGGCATGGAGCTCCGCCGAATCACCATGAACGGCACCACACCATCCCACCATCCCACCATCCCACCATCCCACCATCCCACCATCCCACCATCCCACCATCCCACCATCCCACCATCACAACATCACAACATCACAACATCATGGCTTGCGCACCTGCGCTGGCAGAGACACCCTGTGGGTATTTGCAATCGACCGAGTTTTGAGTGAAGACGATGGTAAAGTCGACGCCAGGGTCGATGATGACGTCGGACTGGAAGGTGTCGTACATGGACAAGTCTCGGCATCCCTGCGAAACATAGCGGACAGAGCAGCGTCAACAATCGCGCACCCATCCCGGACGAGGATGCCGGTTCGCAGGCTCAATCGGCGGCCGAGGAGACCGGGAATGCGACACGCAAGCGCAAGCGCAGGCGGAAAGTGGAGACGGAGACGGAGACGGAGACGGAGACGGAGACGGAGACGGAAACGACTCCCGGTGCGCCGTTGGAGGGCGATCTGGGTCGGGCCACAGACTTACCAGCGAAAAGAACCTGATCGGGATGGGCGATGGATATGGATGATGGAGGATGAGATATGGACGATGGGATGTGACCGATTGGAGGACGAAGTGATCGAATCGACAGATTGACAAGTTGACAGATCGGTCAGACGAGTCGGCAGCAAACCCCCGCGCCGATCGATCGATCAGACGAGTCGCCAGCCGTCGCTGCGAACGACAGCACACATACCAGTAGTTGGCCACGGGCGGCATGCCGGGGTGCGTGGAGGCGCTGGAGTTGAACGGCATCGCAACGACGGTGAAGTTGCTGTTGTCGACCGACGGCGTGATCATCACAGAAGCGTTGTCTTGCAGCGGGAGCGAGATCCGAGACATGGCTATATCCGGGGTGCATGTGGAGGCTCCCGCGAGAGCGGTCGTCGCAGCCAGGATCAGCAGCGTTGAAGTCGAGAAGCCCGCGAGCATGGTGAGCAGATGGTGGGCGTGGAGATGGGGCGGGTGTGGAGATGAGGCGGGTGTGAAGGCGAAGGCGAAACGCGGACAACGGGATTATATCCAACCCAGACCGAGGGGCCATGCGTTGGCTCCTGTGGCCGCCGGCGAGACGGTGTGACAGTGAGTCGGGGTGTATGGACTGGGGCGAGGGGCGAGACGGAGGCACATCCGACAGCCGCAAGCAGATCAAAGACAAGCAGATCAACGACAAGCAGATCACAGACAAGCGGGTCCTCAGCCAGATCACAGACAAGCAGGCAAGTGTACACCCAGAGACAAGTGCACATCCAGAGGCAAGTGTCGACTCGAAGGCAGCGATACGAGCTGTCCGTGGTGCCGGGCCGTGTGGGACGTGGATTGCGACAACGGGATTGTTTCTTGTTGCTCTCCAACCCACCACGGTCCCGAGATCGACCAAAGCACAGTGCGCAACACCACTCGCAGAGTATCGCTGTCTTGGACAAGACCTCCTCGTTCGTGTGCTGGGATGGCATGCGACAACCTTCCGGCTGTGTCTGGTCTGCCATGGGCCTCAAGGCAGACGGCCTTGCTCTGCCATGGGCCTCGGGCAAACAGCGGCCCGTTCGGCTCTGCCCAGCGACACTCGGCCTTGTCCATCCTCGTTTGGGTGCGTGCATCGGTCCAAGAGTCGCACGGTCCAAGTGTCCCAAGGCCTGAGTGCCGCACGGCCCAAATGTCGCACGGCCGTCTCGCCTCTCCGTTCTATTTGCGTTTATCCGATCTGTCGTGGCACAATTATATTCTATTTTGCCGACTCGGTACAGTTGACTCCCTGACCACCGACACAACCAAAGCATAGTCCCAACAGTAATCCTGGTCAAACGGCGGTGTTCTCAGAACTTGCGTCGGACGTGGCAGAGCGAGCCTTCTGGAGCGTTCTCTGGACCAGTGCAACAGCATCGCCGATGGGGTTCTCCTTGGCCATCTCGTCGCCGATGCAGTCGCAGTTCTTCTTGAAATACTCGGCCCGGTCCACCAGGATGTCCTTCAGCGCTCCGACCAGCGTTGAGGTCGAAAAGTCGTCCAGATCGATCACATTGGCGATGCCTCGGTACTTGGCGACCGAGGCCATAAAGGGTTGGTCAGCGACATGCGGCACGATGATAGCCGGGAGCCGGTACTTTGCTGCCGTCTGAGTTGTTCCGGCGCCGCCGTGGTGGACTGCCACATGGCACCTTGGGAACAGGTAGGTGTGCGGGAACGATCCGACGAGGCGGTAGACCTTCTTCTGTTGGATCATGGCATCCAGTTGCTCTCGGAGTGCATGGTACTTTGTGTTGGTCGGGTCGGCGGATACATCGTCGGGGCCCCACGAGAATGCAAAGACGGCTCTCAACTTCACACCCTGCGACTCCAGCTCTTGGATGGCCGTGAGCCAGATGGTCATGTGGTCGATCTCCTTGGTGGAGGTTGGGCCGAGCTTCTGGAGCGAGCCGTATCCAAAATAGACGATCTTTCCGGAGGCAAGGAACTCGTCCTGGAGATCGAGGGGTGTGTTGGATCAGTGACCGGCTGTGGTGGCAGACGACTTGGCATGTGTGGCCGCGTGTGCTCAAGACGGACAGGCTCAATGTGCTCGAGACGGACGAAGCCACCAAGCGACACCGAGGACGGATTGATCGAGGCGACTGCTTACCAGCTCAACGGGAGCGGAGAATGGTTCGGCGTACTGATCTGCTTCCAGCTGGAGAGGACCAGACTGGACGAAATCCATGGTGGGCTTGCTATTGATCGAAACACACAGCAGCGAGGGTGAGTATCATCGTTGGCGTGCCGTCACAACCACTACCACAACCACAACCACTATCGACATCGTGCTGCTGTCCCGGTACTCACAAATCGGAGGCGATGGGAACCAGTGCTGGGCTGAAAGTGCAAATAAACGGCATGGCAGCCCGCGCACGAGCCTCCCTGATCATCAGTTGAATGATATCATAGATGGCAGTGATGTACGAAGGCAAGAATCCGCGGCGGAGTCCCAGTGCTCGTCGTCTCTCTTGAAGGATCGGATTGAAGATCCAGAGGGAGCGGATCCCAAGGGACAACCACTGGTGCGGGCAGCCAGAGATACAAAGCGTTACTCTGTGGGTCATCATTCGGCTCTGTGACAGTCGGCTCTGTGACAGGCGTCCCTGGCAGATGACAAGCATGCCGCGACTCGGGTGTCAGACCGACTTACGGTCATGAGATTGCTGCGTCTCGCCTTGTCGTTGTCTGGCTGATACTCCAATCCAAGAACAGGGGGTGGGTAGTCCTTCGTGGCCTGGCTAGGCTGGAGATAGCAAGCCACAGTCGGGATACCTCGCTTTTCGCACTGTATATGACATCAATGGACAGGGTCAGGGCTGGCAGGGCTGGCAGGGCTGGAGCAGCGACGCCGGTGCATTGCCATCGCTCGCATCACGAGAGCAGCGTGTGGCTGTTCTGATGGTGTTGGCAGCAACGATCACAGCCAGATGGCGCTGCCAAACTGAAACTCACGTCCTCTCGAAGCTGCAGAGCAACGTTTGTCAAAATAGCCAGATCGACTCCTTTGAGATGTTCGTCGGCGGTCTTGAAGAAGAACTTGAGAACAGGGACGCACATCTTTCCAGCCATCGTTGAGGACGGGATTGTGCGGTGTTGATTAGTTTGATGCAAGGTGCAAAATGCAAGACACAGGCTCATGTCCCATTATGCGTGTGCCAGTGCATTGGCTCTTACCTGGATGAGAGGCATGATTCCCTTAGTGGTCCCACGGAGCTTGAGAAGCTGGTCGGCCCCCTCGACACCGAACCCTTCACTGTTGAGCTTGACTGGGTCGTTCTGGGAGAGGAAGAAGTCGAACAACGACATCAGGAGCGAATCAACTGCGACTGCCGCGATTCCTTCGGCCTGACAACGATCAGACGAGACGAGCAGGCAATCGCACTCACCTTGAGGTCGAAGTACTCCAATCCTTCTTTGCACACCTTCTCCTCCCACTTGGCGGGGGCAACGATTCGCACACGGTAACCGCACTGGGTGTGCAGCGCACGGCCAAGAGCGAGCATCGGCATAACATCGCCGGCCGAGCCAAAGGCATAGATGACAACGAGCGGAGTGGACATGCTTGATTGGCAGTGAAGGGGCGAAGGGTGGTGAAGGGCGAAGGGTGGTGAAGGGTGATGAAGGACGACCTGGTTCAGCTGCGGGCTTGGCTCGCTGAGACGGTTTTCGCTCGCAGGAGCGACTCGGTTCGACAGGAGAGGGTGGCTGGCATTGCCGCACGATGCTGGGACAGGTGGGGGCGGTGTGAGAATCTTTGTGCCACGATGGTGATACGCAAGGGCTAGCTGGATGCTGCGGTACAATCGTGGCTATCTCGAGTCACAGTCTCTGTTCTGCTTCCGAGTACTGTCATGAAAGATACGAGACAGAGCACCAGTGATTCGGTGGGCACTCGGGCGTCTGATGTGGAGATGCTGGGACACCGGCAGCAATCGGCATTCTGGGCTCTGCGGCGCATTGGCGCCGAAGCAACAGCAACACCATCCCCAGGGACAAATATTACAGGCAATCCAATAAAAAACGGGACACCCGGGTTTTTGACCATTCATCGAATATTTTGTTACCCAATGTTATCGCGCGCTGGCCATGACCATTCGCCACACATCCGACTTTCGCACCGCTGCATTGCGATGCTACGCCCTCATCCATAGCCTGCGTAAGGTTGCCTCCATATTCAGTGTATCCAAGAGCACCATCCATCGATGGCACCGAGGATGCAAGCTGGATGACCCATCCCGGGTCCCAGCTCGCAGATCCACTTTCTTCGAGCAGGCATGTCCAGTCATTCGCACCCTGATTGAACAGGACCCGTTCCAGACTGGTCCTGTGCTGCGGTGCAAGCTCGAGTCCATCCTCCAGAGGAAAGTATCACTCTCACTCTGCCACACTGCCATCCACCGAGCAGGTCTCTCACACAAGAGGGCAACACACCTCTACAAGTCCAAGCGACTGGATGAGCGAGTGGCACAGTTCAGGGACCAGGTCCGCTCCATCGACCCGCGGCGATTCGTTTTTGTCGATGAGACAGGGATCAGGAGATCCATTTTCCCTCTCTACGGATACTCGCCGAAGGGTGCTCCGCTTCGCCAGCGCAATCATATGAAGCACAAGTCTCTCTCGGCTGCATTTGCCATCAACCACTCTGGTGTGCTGCATCGCATGTACCAAGGGCTATGCATCCAGCCCTCGGAGGCAGCGGTTTGCTCAGTACTTTGAGCAGTTCGAGCACCACCGACGCCGTCCCAATCACCCTCATGGAAGCGTCAAGGTGGCCTCGACGAACGAGTTCAACACCTCGCAAGTGTGCTCCAAGTGCCTGGAGCCAGTTCGGTTGGAAGGACTCGATGCGCCCAGGGTTGCGAATTCCCACTTTGTCAGGAGCTGCAAGAATCCCAGCTGCCGGACAGTGTGGAATCGCGACGTCAATGCGGCGCGCAACATGATCACAGTGTGCAAGTCGATTGTGGAGATCGGAGAGCGACCGGCGGTTTTCACTCGGAGGCTGCCAAAGTGATCTGTTTTATTTCTTGTGGCTTTGCTTGACGCAAGCACAGCACATACTACATGTTCATGGAAACGGCTATGTTGTCCCGTTTTTTTCTGAATAAAGTGTATAGCGAGCTCGTTTTGAAACGGGACACCTTCACACACAGATGACTTGCGTGACTTGTTGAATCAGACGACTTTCGTCGGCCCGAACTCCATAAAATCCGCTCGCCGAGGTCCTCCCGGCAATATTGCTCTTTGCCCTGCGTCTTTCTCCCTCATCCCAGATATGTCGTCTTGCTCTGGCCTGCAGCGACTGTATCTGCAGTGACTCGCTGGTCCCCGTCGTGCCCACTCACTCCATGCATCTCCCTCACAGGGAAATGACTTGACCCACTTGAGCGAGTGTGCGATATGATCCGACTACGCCGTGTTTGTCCGAATGAGGCGATGTTTCATTTTTTCTTCATCACACTGTATCACGGCCGATGGAGCAGCACTGAGACATCCCAAAGGTTTCGTTCTATCGGGGGACAGCTCTCCGCCAATCAGACATGGCTCCGATTCCTCTACCTCCGAGGCCAGTGGGAGTCGATAGAATTCACCCTGTCGTCATCCGCTGACCTCACCTCGCCCGATCGACACCAATCGGTCCTCTCATCGTGCTCAGCCGATCTCGTCCTCTCCCCGAGACTGAGCACTTGCAGCCACCACTTCCCGTCAACTTCTTGACGAGCGTCGCGAGCTTGACAACATCGGCTTCTTCTCGAACTTGCATCGTGCTCTGCTTGCCTCGATGAAAGCAAGACCTTTGGTGTTCATAACAACAATCGCCCTGGTCCTTGGCCTGGGCGGTTGTCAACCGCCGGCTGGCGTCAATGTCCAGAGCCCGCTCAACTACGCCTATCCCGCTGCCTATCCCGTCCATCCCAGCAAGGTCAATGCATCCCTTCTCCGAATCGGGGTCTTTGGCTGGTTCAGCGCGCCTTTGATGCCCGATGATGGAGGCACATGGGCAGCCGGCCTCGAATCTGCTGTTCACCTGTGAGTCAAATCAGCCATAGATCTGTCCGGCAAATAGGCATCATGTTGCGACGTGACCGAATGGCCCGCTGCAATTATCCTCGGAGCTGCGAGTGCCAGTGATGATGACCATCATTCTATCGGTTGCAAAGATACCTCTCGGTCCAGGCCGCCATCGACGAGACAAATGCCAAGTAAGACTCAGTGCTATTGCGGCGAGGATGGATACCCCGAGATTCCAGCCCGCCTCGCTTTCTCTCCGTTCGTTGGAGAGCCTTCGCGATTCCAAGCGCGTCAGTCCCAGTACTAAGACCTTTGCTTCACACCGCAACTTCTTCGACCAAATTTCGTCCTGCCAGCAATGCTCTCCTTCCCAACGTGGTGAGTCTGCACTCCAATACAAAGACTTGTTGTAGACCAGCGTTTCTCACGCGCAGAATCGACATCCAGCGGCTCGCCCTCGAACCAATCGACATCTACGGCAGCAACGACCAACTCCGGATTGCCAACTCGGTGAGTCCCCAAACTATCTCAGTGGACGAAATGAAACAAAATCACTGTGCCGTCCCATGCGCCATGCTAATTCCACAACCGCGTCCACCATCACTTGCAGTATCTAATGGCTCAGGCGGCCATTTCAAGACACCGATATGCTGCGTTTATAGGTATTGTCCTCCTGTTGATCCGCAGACCGAGTACGGATGCACTGGGTTTGTGAAACTAGCGTATTATGCCTGATCCGTCGGCTCATTTCCAGGCGACACCACCGATGTACTCTACGACAACACCAAGACAACATCTGCCCAGGCCATGATGGCGGGCGAATTTAACATCCCGGTACGCTTGTGAATCTGCATAGTAAAGGACCGCCGGCAATGTATGATATTGGGAATGTCACACACCTCGCGATACCTCAAACTATATATCGAGCGATGCCCGTGTTTACTAAGCCCCGCTATCGCAGTACTGTTCACCAATATCTGTGGATGACTCGGTATGTGATTGTCGGATGCATATTCACGGTGTTCAGTACCTTCGTTGCTGATGGGGTTTGGAGGAAGCAGGATCACGGATTGGCATGACTGGATATTAGTTGTGTTGAAGTTCCAGATGAAAGGATCGCCCAGTTAGTAGCCACGCAGTTGATCGAAAGCAGAACTACTAACCCATCCCGCATGCTACATCGTCTGCGTCTTGGCTACAGTTCAACGACAAGAGCAAGTATCCAACACTCATCCGAACGGTCGGAACAGCTGTACCGGCAGGCGCCAGTAAGTGCCCGAATCTTGCTTTGGGCACATGCAGACCACTGTGGGCTGAAAACGAGTCGACCCGCATCTTAGGCACTGACTCAGTAGACACTTTTGCCCTCAGTCTAATCACTAAAATCACGATGATCTGTTCAGCTGTTGTTGACTGGGTGCTTGCGATGGGCTGGACCAAGGTCGTCCTGGCCGTCACAGTACGTATCAAAAGAACCGCATGCCCCTGCCTTTGCGGACTGTATTGGTCTGCTAAAGCTCCATCCTGTTGTTCAGCAGTCGATGGGCACTGCTTTCGTTCCAATACGATCGTAAGCTGACATTCGCGTACTATCTCTGGCACCAGTGCAAAATCAACGACCAGTACGGATACCTTTTTCTCCAAGGATTCCTGGCGAGGGCCCAGTACACGGGTCTCACCATCCTCGACACCATCTACTACTACTGCAACGCTTCGCCAGACTTTTCTGCAAACGACTTTGTGACCCCGGTGCAGAGAATGAAGGCCACTAACGGGAAAATCATTATATCCCTCGGAAATATCGGCCCGTCGTCGGTACTATATGCACAAGTATGTGTGCACGCGCCGAGCATGTCACAACAATTGTCAACCGATGGGTCATGAGGTTTCTGCTATCATTCGGCAGTCATATTGACCTGAATTGAGATGATCCAGATCATAAACTACCGTCTATGCTCACCACTATCGCCTCGTCTTTTCTCTGTAGGCCATGTATGGATACCTTTCGCAATGCATCTTTGCCTGTTGATATGCTGGATCAATCTTTACCTATCATAGAGTGTTCGAAAGCTGCCTTTCCGTGGCAAAGGATATTTGCCGATGATCATGAATTCGTAGTGAAGGACTAATGCCTTCCTGCCATTGGCACCTGCTTGGCATTTGCACTTGCCTGGCATTTGCACCTTCTTGCCATTTGTATCTCCTTGCAATTTGCACCTTCTTGGCATGCATTCGGTTGTCATTCTCTTGCTCACACTCGTGTTAACACTCACGCACCCTATCTGCCGTTACAGGCAAGCAGGTTTGACAACCTCGGACTATGTGTGGTTTATGGCTGGCGGACGGTGGGCTGCCTCGGACTATGCCAACTTTTTCCAAACTCCAAGCAATCTGGCCGCAAGCTACTATCCGGGCAGAGCCATCCAAAGCTCGGATTTGCCCACGTACGGTTGATCTGCAGCGTATCGGCCCGCTGCGTTGGACACACGCTCGTACGATTCTGGCTTGCCAAGCAAACTGCTCTGACACGACCAACTGTGCTGCCTTGTATCCCCGGACACTACACTCGTCCTCGAAATATTCCGACTCAAACGCGTTCAGATACTTTGGACTGTGGGTATTGGTTTAGAGCAGCAATCCTCTGTGAGGGATGTCGTGTACTGCCCCCCGTGTCCACGCATCATGTCTGAATCTCGTCAATCTTCATCCCCATTTGTCGACTCATCCTGTGCCATCCAATCATCGGCTTGCTCACTGTGACAATCTTCTCTGCGCATCTCATTTGTCTTTGCCACAGCGACGGCCCAGTCAGCTACTGGCCGAATAATCCACAGTGGCTCAAGTTCAACCAAACGTGGTCGACCTACAACCAGAGATCGCTCACATACGCACCTGGAGGAGCACACGTCGTTATGCCGTGAGTTAACAACCGACTGGGTATCCGCTTCACCTCACAGTCGGTGATACACTAATGAACGCACGACCCCTGTTCTCCCTCAAACACCGATAACCAGAATGACGTACGACTGCACATTGGCAATGATCTATGCCTTTGACAACGTATGTCTCAGCACGCCTGGAATTTCGGCTGTTGTGTGGGGATCTTCGTGCGGAAGGAATCGAAAGCGGTATATGCACACCTCACTGAATCTCTCACATCTCCATGCAACACTGGTGTCACAAACAGCTCCTTCGGGTTTATCCAAACACCGTCACTCTGTCAGCCATTGCCCAAGGGGGACTGAGTCGGCAGTACACAACACCAGCCATGTTTTCGCTGGGCCAGCCTGGATCGTGCGGTCCCCTCTTGTTTGACAGTATGTATGAGTGAGGGTTGTGTGTGTGGCGGGTGGATCATTGAGCAAGTCAGCGAGACGTCTATGACTATCGATTGATCAGCGGCACTCAAGGCGCTTGATATTCATATCTTGCGTCTTTCCATTTCGCAAAGATGAGGGCAACTTTGAGTCTGGGTAAGACGCTTTTCTGTCCATACAGCACAACCTAAATCCAGCATCACCGCCGAAAGGAGACCGACGTGCACAACTCAGCACATGTCTAGGTCATGCCACGCATTCGTATTTGCAACTACGACCTGACTCAAATGTCTCTTCATTCGATACTCCGTGGATTCGCAGAGGCATATCCATCCAAATGATTGTAGGTTTTGTGTTTGCATTCGTTGGCACACCAACACTTGTGTACTATGTTTGGAACTGCAATTGACTACTGCCGGTCGACAGAGAAACGACAACACCTGGAATATGGCGACCATCACGTTGATGGGGAACTTTTCATACGCCTCCACCAACGTCAAGATCGAGCAGGGTCTGACTCCGGCAGCCTGGTTCCAATTCTACTACAATGTCACGAGTAAGCGAGCATGATTGGATTGGCAATGATGAGGGGGGGGGAAGAAACTGGATTGGACAGAGATGCAAACTTGACGCACAGGCGGGGCGATTGTTTTGCTTGTGTTCGACTCACCACATGATTTTGCTGTCTCCGGCCCTTTGTTCATGGAATGATGACTGAATAACTGCCCAAACAGCAAACGTCACGGTCCCGGTCGACTATCCGCCGATCATCCAGACAAACGAGACATTTTCGACTGCGGCTGCTCCAGTAGTGATTATCACACTGCTGATTGTTGCACTCCTGGGCGTCCTGTATTTCTCGTTTACGAACTACCGGCAGCCTGCCCATATCAACATCACGTTCTTCCGCTTTGGTAAGGAGCATGACGGCGCCGGCTGCACTTGTATGGCGGCATCGGTATTGACCATCCGGACATCTTGCTTCTTTCCGGACCTCATAACCGGCAATGTGACGGCTTCTGTGGTGCCATCATCTTCCCCAGCTGTTGCCTCGGCAATCGTCGCATACTGCACCTACTTTTTCTTTGTTGGCATCCCAACGAACACCATCTGTACCGCACAGACGTATCTGCTGGCGTGGGTTTTCGCCATGTGCAATGGGTGAGTAGCTCCAATCCTTTCCTGCAGGTCCTCGTACGCTGTGATTCACGGAAGTTCCCGTAGCAACCAACTTTGTTCCGAATTTCGGTCTGCTCTAATCCATGCCGATTTCTTATATCGCAGTGCATTCTTGGTCAACTCGTTTGGTAAGATGTAGCCGTCAAAGAGGGGTTTCATGAAGACAGTGTCCAGAGCATTCAAAGACAGCTGGATGCGCCACCTTGAAGGCAGATGACCCGGGGCCATGGAGCTGACGATGCTCCACCGGATCGTTTCGCACTCAGGCCAGCGCCGCGTTACTCTGTGCAAGTCGTCGGACATGATCAAGAAGGCAGTCTCCTCGAGACCTATGATATTGGCGACGACGGGAAACGTGGTGCTAAGTTGGGTACGTGCTCGCCGAGCTTTCGGCAGCCCCAGACCGACATCCGTGCGTCGTATGAGTGGCTCGTTGGTTCGTCCGAATTCAAAGCTGGACAGGGTCATCGATGACTTTGATACTGATATCTGGTAAACATGCTCACCGCCGCTCATTTGCAGATCCTGTGCATAATCTCTGACCGCCGCGATCCTCGCGTCGCCGTGAACATCTCAGTCTCAAACCTCCACATCTATACTCTCTGCAAGAGCACAAGTGGCCAGGGATGGACAACAGAGCACACCATCTTGATCATCTTCCAGGGTATCCTCCTGATTGTGGCTATCTGGAACACATGGTCGTTTACCAAGTCGCCGCTGTTGAGGTAAAGGCGATGCTGGCAACGAAGGAGGATGGGGGGAGATGGATAGTCATTGGTGTTGATGGTTTCTATGCAGTAGCGGGGCGAGGTAAGCTCGCCACGGAGGCAGTCTCGATTCTCAGCTGAAATCTGTCGCTCCCTTCATCCAGAACTCAAGCACAGCTGCTTTTATTGGGAGTGGCGTAAGTACCGATACAGGCATACGAGCGCCGGAACGCTTGCTGTTGATGGGCCTCGTCGGAGATTCTGCGAGCTCACGGAGAGCGGGCGTGTGACGTGAAGTGTTTGATACAGAGGCGACTTGAACTTGACACCATGCTGACTTTACTTGGCTCGATCACATGGGTCCGATCGTCTGGGCGTCAATGGTGTCTGCCAGCCATATGCTGGTGCTTACACTGGTCTTTGCCGGTCTGCTGTCAAGCCCTGTGATGGTTGGGTACATGTTTGTGCTTCACTCTGTCGCCTTCACAGTCATACCGACGGCGGTGATCGGGCCAATCATTGCCGCCACGATCCTGGACTCGCTCAAGACCAACAAGGAGGCCAAGCTGGCGAGCTCCACGATGCTGCGCTCTCCGGCGCGGGAGCGAGAGATGTTGATGAAGAAAAAGACGATCGTCTTCACCTCTGTCTCGGTCGAGCTGACGATCCGCAACCGCAAAATCGATGCCCGCCACTGCGACATCTCGGTCATTGACGACAGTGTCGTCATCCAGGTCCGCCAGGGTCACCAGACAGAGTCGCTGGATCAGGATTTGGTGAGTTCCGAGTGCAAATAGTCATACCTTGGCGGAATCGTGTGGATGCGTAGGCCGGTGCACTCGAAACACGAGCATAGCAAACTGCTCAACTCGAGTGAATCCAGCCCGCACGAGCGTGGAGATGCCGCGAGGCAGGGCCAAACCGAACCAAACACTAAAGGTGGCAAACTGGCACTCTGCGGACACAGCCGGCCATCATCCAAGTCGTGGGAGGAGGCATCGAGATCGTCCGAAGCACCCACCGAATCACAATCTCGGTCGGCCGAAAGGAGCCCCTGGTCATTTCCTTTGCCAACACTGAGCTGGCGACGGACTTTCAGGATGCCGTGGACGATTACTTTCTCTCAACGAGCCGCCAGTGAGTCATAGGACCGCACGGCGTTCGCGGCAGCTGCGACCTGTGGCGCTTCCATCGGTTCGGACGATTGGCGGAACCCGGCATCCTGTGCAGATTCAGCAAGTTCCGGGGACTCGGCGGGGTTCTTAGCTTGACAATCTCTATCAGTATCCCATGGCAAGCCATGACGCTGCCTCACGGCCCGGCAGCATCCAACAAACACCAGCTAGAACCAAAAGCTGCGGCCAAGCACACATGCATAGCCAAGCATGAGCACTTCTGAATATGGAGGCTCGATTTCAATCTTTTGTTCATCTCACGAGTGCGTGTGGTCTGTGCACAATGGAGCAAGGGGGGGGGTGGAAGACATGCAGAAGCTTGGGGAGTGGTGTGCAACACGGCCGCTTACGGATATAATACACACCCGCACTCGCTCGAACTGTTTATTGCACCGGATCATTGTGAGGCTAGGAATAATCGAGTCCCATGTCCCATTTGCCAAGAACGGCCAACGGCAGTGCGATGGTGATAACGAATCAAGGAGATCACGTCCTCGGCATCCGTTTACGATACCAAAACGCGTGCGAGATGTCTCAAATCGAGTTTGTCTGTATTGGATGTAGTGCAGTCTATCCCGAAAGAAACGGGACAGTTCCTTCCTGGCTTCAGATGTCTGAACCCCGCTGACTGACTGTAGGCCCAGCGGGCAAGCCATGGCATTGCACTCCTGTCTTCGTTGGCAATCGCTTTGTTTTGGTTGGTTTGGGAAGCACAGTCTTGAATACACCCGGTCGATCTCCATGGGCGATGATCGACTGGCATACCGAGATCATGTTCCTTGAGGCATTGATGTCTCGATGTGTGAGTGTGGTGCATCCACTCGACTCTCTGGACAGCTCAATGATATCTCGATATCAAGATGGTGCTGTGTTTGGCCATGAATGCGATGAGTGGTGGGTGTATTCAGGTTCCAGAAAAAATATATTTCCTGGTTAAAAACGGGGTGTCCCATTTCATTTTGGAAACGCTGTATACACTAAAATACTAAGACACTAAGACACTAAGTCGGACAGCGGAGCGCACCGCGAAATAGACACTGCGGCGACATGTGGATTGGCGATGACAGGGTAAGCGGATAGCTAGCGAAGGGGAAAAGCGGAGGCTCCGCAATCTATGGCAATGACACGAACGGCTTGACTGAAGTGACTAACGCTCGGGACTGAGTCGGTGATACTGGCAGCTTGGTAGCTCCAAGGCCAGGCGAAAAAGGTCGGCGATGGGCTGGGGGCGACGACACCAAAGCAAAGGTACGATAGGTTATAGCGGCTTTGATCCGTCCAGTGCATCGAGTGCCGACCAGGGAATACGACCGCGTCGGCCCTTGTCGCCTTGGATCAAGACCCAGGATTGATCGATTGGAACGAGAACCTGGACCACATCTCCGGCGCTGACAGAGAGTTCGGCGTCGCTCTCAGCAGTGTAGGATGTTGTAACGACCCGCATTCCGTTGGGGAGCGTGCTCAGTGGATCGGCCATCGCCAGTTCATAGGAAGGAAGATGGCCGGTGGCGGCGTGGCGGCTCTGAGGTTCGTTCGGGGCCATATACGTTTCGTAAGGCTCGGTTTGTTGCGGGGACGGGTTGGCCGAGGGAGTGCTGAAGCTGTACGAGAACTCGAAGTGGTCGTTTTCGGATGGCGTGGGGGTGAACTCGGGAGGACGATACGTCGCCAGCACCAAGGGGATGCTTTGGGGGTGATCATCCTGTGTCGGATCTGGGCCACAGTAACCGGGACGATGGACGATGAGCGATCAATGATGAGCGATGGACGATGGATGATTGCAGCATAGATTGAGCCGTGCGATTGGAACGCATCATGGGATATCAGCGTGAAGAACGAAATACATGGGAAGATGTCGGTGGGCGAGGTTAGAGAAGGCACCATTGACAGAACAAAGCAGCACGCTGCGACGCAAACCCATCGTACTTATTGAGGAGCTTGGATTTGCCTTTGTTTGGCGTCGCCGGTACAGGATGAAAGCAACCATGAGCCCGAGGCCGATGGCGCCGATCAAACTGCCGATGATGATGGGCGTGTTGCTGTTGAATTGATTGCTGGGGCTGGGCGAGCCGGTGGATGTTGGCAGAGGCGGGGCGACACCGCCGGAGGTTGAAGTAGAGCCACCGGGATTGGGAATAGAAGGATTGACTGATGCGCTGCCGCTACCACTGGGTCCGGATGCGCTCGTGCTGGAACCAGAGGGGCCGGTGGTGGCAGTACCCGACGGGGCAAGCGGGGAAGTACCAGAGGGGACCGTTGATGAGGTCAAAGGCTGGGAGGACGAAGGAGGGGGCGGTGGCGGAGGTGGAGGTGGAGGCGGTCCAACGCATTTTCCCTTGAAGAAGGCGTTGTTCATCGTTACCCGGCTGCCGCTGGGAAGCTGATTGACAAAGGTCATGCCACCAACATGGGTGAAATCAAAGGCCGTGCCTGCCCAGTTCGTCGCAAAGGCACTCAGCGGAATGACAAGCGACTGCGCCTGTCCGTTCGGCACGATGAAGTCGGAGAGGTCGTGATACACGCTCTCTGTAAACCGTCCGAGGTCCGCAATTGAAGGTTGGAAGACGATTGGTTGAAGATGCGGGATCGGATATGGATGTATGGATGCGTTCAGGCAGCACGGACATTGTCGACAAAATGTGGCAGAAGCGCGGCGAGAATACGTGAGTGATGAGTGTGCGAGGCAAGGAGGTTGGCCGAGCCAAGACCGCAGCAACAAGTAGGCAGACGGGACGAGACAGTACCGGCGCTGGTCGAGACGCCTTGTGGGTTCTGGCAGTTGTTCGAGTTTTGAGTGAGGTATACATAGAGTTTGGTACCAGAGTCGATGATCACGTCGGCCTGGAAGGTGTCATAGAGGCTGAGGTCGGCGCACGGCTGTGAGGAGGCAAGAGATGGGAGAGACACGGCGATGCAGACCGATGAGCGAAAGCGGTCAAACAAGAGGCAGAGGAGATGGCAGCGGGATAGCCGAATCAGAGCGGGCGGGCGAATACTTGGCGGTGGGCACCGGGTGTGCCAGGCAATCATGGTCACTCACAAAACTCAGATACCTGGAGAGGGAAGGCAGCATGAGCATCCCAAGAAGCAGGCAATGAGAGCAGGGAATCGATGTTGCCCCTAGCCTCGATCTGGGCGAGACCGACCCGAAACCAACACCGGGGCCGATGCAGACAGCCTCTCCCGATCCATACAGGCACGGACAGCTCGGCGCAACATACCAGAAATCAACGACGTTGGGCAGCCCGGCGTGGCTCGGGGGATTGGGAGGCCCGGGCTGGGCAGTGACGGTGAAGCCGCTGGGACTGGAGCCTGGGCTGTACGAGATGTACGAGTTCCAGTCGGCGCCTATCGAGGCAATCTGGCCAAGAGGGGCATTTGGGAAGCACTGCTGGGCAGCAGAGGCAGTCATAACGAAAGCTAGACCCAGTGCCGCAAGCGATAAGCGGCGGTCGACGGAGACAAGCATGGTCAGGGAGGACCGACCAGCGTTTAGGAGAGATGGGGGCCGATGCGCAACAGGGTCGACGGCTGACGAAGACGGGGCTGAGGTTGGAGCAGACGAGGAGAGAACCGAAGATGAAGACGAAGCGATGAAAGCCAGACAGAGGACACGATCGGCACGACGGCGATGCAACGCAAATGCAACGCAAATGCAAGGCAGGCACAACAGCAACAGCAATAGCAACAACAGCAGCAGCAATAGCAACAACAGCGAATATGCAGGATGAGTACAAAGGTAGCACAGACAGCCAGGGCGGATACAACCAGGGCCGACAAAGGGGGGGTCGGGACACAGACAAGAGCAAGGGGCCTGTCGCGTGGCAGTGTCACCACACGGCACTGTGGGGAGAGGGACAGCGGTACAGCCGGCGCGGGGGCGTGCGCGTGGCACAAGCCCGTGAGCGGGTGGTGGGTGTACAAGAGAGTGCACACCGACGTCGCACAGTCCTGTTCAGGGTGCGTGTACCGGAGCACAGAACGCGGAAAGCCCGCGACAGAGACAGCCCCCGTGCCACACCTCGCACAGCGCGCGTGCGCGCCGAGCAAGCCATCGGGAAAACAGGGCGCGGCGCACAACGAGCAAGCGAGTGAAAAACGTGCAAACGGAAGGATGAGCAAAACAACGGTGTGCAAAATGCCATGACCTGGAATCGAACCAGGGTCGGTGCGGCCACAACGCAATGTACTACCACTATACTATCATGGCTGGTGTGATTGGTGACAGTGGGATTCGAACCCACGCCTCTTGCGAGATCCGAACTTGAGTCGGACGCCTTAGACCGACTCGGCCATATCACCCTGTTTCGGCACATCGATACTGGGACTATAACCAAATCAGTTCATCACTCATTCACCAAACACACGTGACACACCACACCACATGACACACCACATCACTCACACCACATTGCTCACTCCATTTTGCTCACCCTACCCACAACCCACCCATCACACGAACAACATTCACTGTGTGTGGGCTACGCCGCCGCATGTGGTATTGAGGCTGTCTATTGCTCCATCAGCCCCCGTTGACATCGCCGTCCGCCTCGCCCCCTCTTGGCCCTCCGTTGTGTCTCGCTCACAGCCGCCTCAGGCGCTTCTGCTCCTCGAGCTGGATAAGCAGGTCGTGAAGCTGCTCGCGGTATGCCGCTTTCATATCCTCGATATCCGCCTCGAGCTCCTCGACCTTCTCTGTCTTCTCGCCCAGCATCTCGAGCGCCGAGTCATATCTGCGTCCGGTTGTGTCTGCCATCAGCACCTGAGGTACGGCAGTGTTCCTTCAATGCATGAACGCTCGTACCGACATGTTCTTACCGTTCCGTCAAGCTGCGGTACTCGGTCTCCAATCGGGCTAGTTTCTGCACATCCCGCTTCCTGTTTGCATCAGCAACCAAGATCAGCCTCCATAACACGCGCGATGAACCTCGCCCTGACATAACCGGCAGCTCGACTGGCTCTGGTCACACTCACATGATATCAAGATCGTGTGTGACTTTGACAAGCTCCTCGGCCAACTCATCTGTCGAGAGATCCGAGACATGTTTCGTTAGTATCGCCAGGGCAAGACAGTCGCCTCTGAACACAGCGCATGGTGCCCTCCTCCATTTCCCGGCACGCAGCCGCTGTTGTCGAGTGCCAAGTTGGCGGGCTAGCGTGATGGCACATGGGCCAATTGCAAGCCACATAAGCCCCCTTGCCCAAGCGTGGCACCTTACCCCGTGTCTGCGTCGTTATCTTGAGCTGGGCTTGCAGTGCTGAGACTTGCGACTGACTCTGGCGCAAGGCGGACACCAGTTTGTCGATCGTAATTGCAGGGCTTGTGCCCGATGTGATGCTCTCACCGAGTCCGAAAGCCCCATCGCCTCCCTGCGGCGTCTGACGTTGGAGTTTAGTATTATAGGCCGATTCTTACGCTCTCGGCTCCTCAAGACAGACACGAATGTGCTTTGGGCGTGCCGAACAACAAACCTTGACTGAATAGCTTGATGCAGCTGTGTATTCTGACGGTCGGGGCGATCTCGCTGCGGGCGAGAGCACGGGGCTTCCTGTTAGCCCAATGTTCAGATCGAGTTTCAAGTCTGATCGGTCCCGCTGTCGCTTGCGTTCTTGGAGGAGCCTGTCCTCATGTAACCGGCGCTCTTCACTGAGCAACCGATCGAGCTTCCTCTATTATGCAGTGGCCAAAGACACAGTGAGTCATAGTCCATGATCGACAAAGAGCCCGAGGAATGCGTCGCACACGGCGCCTTACGTCATAGTCGTCGCTAGCTTCGCGCATTGCCCGCTGGTGCTCGGCTCGGAGCTTATCCTTTTCATCGCGAAGGGCTCCGATCGTCTGCTCCGCTTGCTCAAGCCTTTGGCGCTCGGACTGGTCGATGCCATTGGGTGGTAAGAAGGACATGTTCATTGTGGCGTCATAATGTCTCGCCGGTTGTACCAGTCGCTCGTGTCCGTCACGTTGTTCTACGCTTGCTTAGGTATCGCACAAGGCTTCAGGTTTGGCAAAGCTGCAATATGTCCGCCATCTCAAAATCGAGAATGGCTCGGTCACTGCACATACCTGCAGCGCTTTTTCAAGCTCCTCTCGCTGTGCTTGCTCGTGTTTGGCTGCGGATTCGATGGCCTTGTTGCTCGCCAGCTGGGATGTCGTGGATTCGGCGTCAGTGCCAATCGACACCTCGAGGAGAGCAACGAGCACCAGTGTCTGTGTCCTGCGTTCGTGGCGCCCTTACCAGCTTCTCGTACTTGTTCGACCACTCCGTCTCCGCTTGCAACGATGCGTTGAGTTTGGCCTCGCATTCACGAATCCGAAGAGTCAGACTGGCTTTGAGTCAGCAAATTGTCCGTCATCCAGGTATCCCTCCCGTCGCTCCCGGTGTCTAACGGATGAGGGAATTACTCACGAGCCCTCTACTTCCTGCCACCCGCTGTTTGACTTTGCCAATTGTGCCTGTAGAATCTCGATTTGGCGCAGCAATGGCTTTTCTCGCATTTCTTGCGAAACAAAGGTGAGATCTTCGCTCTTGGCCTCGGCTGCTTGTAACTTGGCATGCAGTGACTGTGATGTCCAGTGGCGACGATGAGCCCGCGCAAAGTCCGACCGCGTACATGCTTGGAGCACAGTCGCATGCATACGATCTCAAGTGCACAGATACGTCGGTATGACACTTACAGCAACTTCGTGTCGGAGAGCGTCTGAACAAAGCCACCACAGCGAGATGCAGTCAGATTTACGAGGAGTCACAGTACTGAATGTATCGCCCATCAGCCGATCTGAATGCGGGATGAAGCAGCCCCGCAATGCGATCAGCGATACCTTCTCGGAGTCCAGATTCCTCCTCGACTGCCGACAGCGACAGACGAAGCTCATAGATCTGCAGACACACAATGTTAAACAGCAGCGCCATGTATCAGTGACTGCGACGGAAGCAGTGCGCGCTCGGTTGACCCACTGATCGATGCACCTGCGATCTTGCAGCCCACCCACGGTGCGTCCACAAAGCAATCCATACTTCTCGGCGCAGACTCTGATCCGTGATGTCGGACGAGATCTTGAGTTCGGCAAGTTGCTTCTCAAGCTCTGTGTTCTCGTGGGCCTGCACTCCATCGGTAGTCCAATCCAGCAGACGGGATCAAAGTGGTGCTTTGCTATCAGTACGCTGCTGCGAGCATTCACCAAGACTCTGTATCACAGATAAATGGAGCTGCCGACCAACCATAGCTTCGAGTGCTTGTGTCTGGGCTGCTGCGACTGCCTCTGCGTTCTGCTGCCTGAGTTCGCTGATTTCTTTCCAAGACCTATCGAGTGCGCTCTGCAGACGGAAGTAAGCGCAATGATCGGTTGGGGGCTGAATCAGTCATCTCCCATCGATCAATCTTGACGATGGCCAGGAAAGCGCATACCTGGGTGTCCGCCTGTAGCTCGCGCAGCACACCCATGTCACTCTCGAGCTTGATGTTCTGCGCGTGCTGCTTATCGTTCAGATCGGTGATGTTTCGAATATGATCTGATGTCGAGGCAAGATGCACAAAGTACCAGGGAGGTCAGCCCATCCAAGTTGCCTTCAGAGAAGCATGGCTCACCGCGATCACACAGGCCGAGTCGAGCTCCTACTCACCGATCTGACGCTTTTCGGACTCGGCCATCCGAACGAGCTTCTCCTTCATCTCAGCCACCTCAACCGACGTCGATGTCTTGTACTTGATCAGCTCTTTGAGCTCCTTTTCTGTCTCGGATTCTTTGGCCCGAAGCTTCTTGATAATGTTGTTGTTCTTGAGCTCTTTCTTGGAAAGTGTCTCACCTGTCCGTCGACCAAGACAGACATCAGAGATACATTTGCGCATCCTCCATCGACCCAGTGAGCTATCGTCTGTGGGGTTGCCTCAGACTGCATGACATGGCCGCTGGACTCGGTGGTGCTGAATTGACACCCCTTGCCAACGACAAACAGTCATCGTCGACATGGTACCTTCCCGCAAGAGCCCTCGAATAGTTTCCTCTTTTTCCTGCAGGCGCTTGATCAGCCCATCGACAGTCTCCTGGCTGACGCCTTTGTTCTGGGTCGACTTTTTGGTCTCGGCTCGTTCCTAGACATCGAGAAGAGCCCAAGCACAATGAGGCCGCCGTATCCATAGCTCGACCATCGTCCATAGGTCCACCATTGCCCGTGGTCACTCTAAGAGCGCAAGCATTCAGGCATGTCGTGCAGAACCGATGAGCTGTTGCGGCTACATACCCTCTCGGCCTGGGCAAGTCTGGCTTCCGCCAAAGCCGCCCTCTCTTCACAGACTCGAAGTGACTCGCGGAGTTGGTGAAGATGATCCATATCCAGACAATTCTCGGGCGGCTCGGAGACCTTGGTCGTTTCCAGAGTGCTCGCGGCTGTCGTGTGTACATTCTCTGGCTTCGTTTCGTCAGGAGGGCGTGGAGGCTGGCTCGCCCAAGTGGAATGCTTGCCATCGTTGGGATGTACCGGCATGGAGGGACATGAAAAGTAGAGGTCGGTGTCCTTGGACAGCGACAGTGCCTCGGCCTCTTCCAGCACAGTCTCGCCTGTGGACGTGGTATCTTGTGGCTCGGGCGACGGCGATAGAGACAACGACGGTGTTGGATCGCCTGGATGGCGAGCGGCATATTTGCTGGCACCGACCACTGCGTCAATCGGGGCCATGTCTTCCCTGTCTGTCCCAGTCTGTGTATCGGACGGATCAGCTTCAATTTCGTGTATCGTCGTCGGCACCGGCGAATTCTGGCCGGGCGGAGGCTCGTGCGGTAAATCGTTGCTGGTCGCCGGTGCTTGATCAGCAGCGAAGTGCTCCGCTGGCTTGGGAAATCCGCCTGGGAGGTCGCCCTCAGGAACAACCGGAACGAAACCGTCCGAGACCGACTCGGGTACTTTTGAAGGACTGGGGCTCTCGACATGACTCTCGGTGTGAGTCGCGAGCTCAGCTTCTGTCTGTTTGGCTGGCTCTATGGCTTGCACGATCGGTAGCTCCTCCGAGTTTGCATGTTCCGCTTGTTGGATGCATGGTGCAGTCTCTTCGACCCGGTCCTTCTGGGCCGATCGCGAGCCGCCCGTGATGCTTTTCAGACGAGACTCGAGGCTGGGTCGCGGTGAGTTGGCGAGTCGGGCTCGATCGATGGCAGGACTCGCCGGCCCAGAAGCAGCAGCGGCGGCACCAACAGCGGCAGCAGCAGCAGCACTGTCTGCTCGTGGCTGAGGCGACCCGAGCTTCGGGCTGGAGGAGTCGAGGTCTGCAAACATTGTCGAGAAAAAATCGTCTGTGTCGTGAGGGCCTGTCGAGCCGTGCGATCCGATTTGAGGCTGGAGCGTTGGGCCTGAAGCAGCGATACGATTCAACGGATCGGTGTGCCGTGGTTTGGCGGTAGCATTGGCAATGGGCTTGCCTTGATCATCTATATGCCGGGTTCAGGGGATCGTTTTTCCAGGACATTTATGGAGAACGAAACCATGAGCCACGAGATCGGGAACCGACTCGATGAAGCGATGCTCACTGCAATTGCAAGATCCCGGTCGATTGGTTTGCCGTTCATGCATCTCCCTGGATGCTCGCGCATCCGCCAGAGATCCTCTCCCTCTATCAGTGCCCGGCCCAGTGTGAAGATCGCGACTCGGACGTACCGACGGTCGCAGGCCGAATCTCAAGAACCTTATCAAAGTTGGATTCCACCGTCATGATGGTGTTTTTGATCCAGGAACCAGCATCCTGCGACTGCGACGCGATATTGGAGAGCCAGTTGTTCATGGTTGGGCACGGCCGGAGGCCAGAGTCGATGCCGCGGCTTCAAGGCAGACCGATGCAGGGCCGATGCAGAGCCGATACGGGTAAGAGATCAGGACAAGCCGGGCCAGTCGGGTAGAGATCGGCACAGGCAGGATGATTGAAGACAGAGGTCAACCGGAGAAGGCGCGCTCATGAAAGGCGGCTCTCGGCAGCGACAGTCGAATCCAAACACCGATCGTCCGATATAGAGTGTGAGGCATCACCGCTCCTAGGCCATTCGTGAGGAGTGCTTCAAATTCTGGTGGATATCTATATTGAAGGCATCAATACCACCATGGATTCCCGATCATGTATTGAGAACGGATGATGCCAACTGGAGGCGCCAAATCGGAATGGCAAGCATAAAGTGTTCAAATCGTGAATGTTGCAAATGCCAACTTCCATGCAGATATCAGGAAGCAGCACCCTGTTCGGCCGGGTGGGGAATCAAATGGAAAGCTCACGCAGTCTTTGATTCGTTTTGACAGGTCGTGCACTTGAGCTGCCTTGGTGGCGTTTCTACATTGGCTGACAAATTGATACCCTCCTCGGTTGCGTCCTTGGCGACGGGTCCGCCGCCGGCCTGGATCGGGGTTCGTTTGATACCCTGCCCTGAGCTATAAAAGTGGCCACCCGCACTCTGTCTGGACGCCCTCAAAGCAGACTCCGGCTTCCAAAGGTAAGCTGTCCTGTCCTGCCTGACTCGTCCTGTCCTGTCCTGCTCTCCTGCTTTGCGGTGTGGGAAGAGAGGCGTCTAACACCTTCATGGCAGATATGACCATTTATTACAGGGCACTTCATCCGGACGAGTACTTGTCTGATGAGGAAGAGGGTTATCAGTACCTTCTCATCTCAAACTTCAACGAATCGATCAGTCTCAGTCAACATCTCCTCGTGTGGGACCACGATTTCATGTCTCCGACTCCATTCATTTCGACGACAACCGATCCCCAATGGGTTGTGTTCCACGCAACCCGCCAGGCCAATTTTGAAGGGGCCGTGCGAAGAATATTGGTTTTCGCAACCAATACCGAGCCCGTGTTTGATTTCACGAAGAAATCGAAGCCAGAATTGATCAGGGCTTTCCAAGGTATAACCGAATCCAGTGATGAAGAGTCTGAAAGGGCCGTTAACTTCGGTAGAAGTGCGCATGAAGTCGTTTTTCGCAGAGACTTGAGAGTCAGATATGCGCATATCGTTGAATTGGATGATAGTTTCGAATTGTTTGCCCCCAAAACAACCTTTAATGCTTGGAAGAAGGATGAGTTGAATTCCGATATGCAGGATAAAATAGCCAGTTTGTTTGCCGCCGCAGAAGATGATATTCTTTCTCAACTCTTGGGCGAGGTGCATATTGAAGAATAGGAGTGCTTTTTCTTTCAAACGTGAATCATCCCCATTGTGATGACCAAGTCATCCCGACTCTTGTATTTTGTCAAGTGCAACAAGGATTTTGAATATATTATGCAATAGTCAACCGGACCCTCCGCCATATCCGGGGACCAAGTGCAACCGACGAGTACGGCCCCAGAGAGCAAGGGGATGGTGGGGGTAATATCCGCGTCGACATTCGATATCCAGCATTGGCCTGGTGCTGTTTCTCACTCCACGGAGATGAGAGTGCCGATTGACGACGAGCGAGTCACTTGGAGCTTTGCTTGTACATTTTCGTATCGAGGATTTGCACACCGCACATGGCACAGATGCCTGCAGATCGCCAGAGAGGCAGTGAGCGCAGGCATCTCAGGCAATCAGCTCCCATCCGTTGCTGCATCGCATCGAAGCGCTGGCGTTTCGGACATCCACCCCCCTTCGCCAGTCCTCGAACTCTTGGCTTTTCAATGGCCTCGCCGCGGTCGACTGAGAGAGTGCCGGTCGAACGCACAGCACCGCTTACCGTTCTTGTAGGCACACCCCTGGCAGTAAAACGAGCCCCGCTGGTGGACGTTCTGCTTGCAGATCCGGCACTTGGCCTCGTACGGGGAGAATTTTTGGCGGCTTCGGCCCGAAAGCAGCTTGTTCTCGTTGAGCTTGCGCCCGGACGAACCCACCTTGGCGTTCGAGGATCCTTCTTTCCAGGTGTCGGGCGCCGCCAGCGTCCCAAGCTTCCGTTCACCTGCATCGATAGGGCCGCTTGAGGGTTAAACTGTGTGGCGCTGCCAGGACGTTTGCTGCTCGCTGCCGATCACCCTCAGCGGGCTGCCTCTTGCGCAGATGCCCAAGCAGGAGTTTGTGTATTGGAGGGCAGGCATCGGCATCGGCATCGGCATCGGCATCGGCATCGGCATCGGCATCGGCATCGGCATCGGCATCGGCATCGGCATCGGCATCGGCATCGGCATCGGCATCGGCATCGGCATCGGCATCGGCATCGGCATCGGCATCGGCATCGGCATCGGCATCGGCATCGGCATCGGCATCGGCATCGGCATCGGCATCGGCATCGGCATCGGCATGCCCACCGAGCGGCCTTGCATCCATGCACAGCCGCAACTCACATTTAGCGCAGACCATCGCGGGCCGGGGCGATCTGACGAAGGCGAAGCGGGACAGAGCAGGCGAGGGCGAATCATGCCAGTTTGTGTCACGCTGCCGATTCTGGAGGCGAGATGCTGTTGACGGACACAACACATGCACTCCATTCTGTCTCCAGGCAGCCAGCGTACTTTGGAGGGGGGAATACACATGCGACAAGGGGGGGGGTGCCTATTGGGGTTGCTGCGACACAACAGTCTATTGCTCGATTTTGGTAGAGAGGGAGACCCCGCTGTCTTGGGGCCTCCTGCGTTTGCGCTGGCATGCACGGCACCGGCAGTTGCCCTCCTCATCGGAGCTTTCGCTCTCAGTACTGCCGCTGTCGCTGCTCGAGCTGCTGCTGGAGGAGGAGCTCGATGGCTGCAGAGCCGGCACTGTCGCAAGCAAGTCGATTCGCTGAAGCAGTGCCGCATAGTACTTCGGCTCTCGCTTGAGATCGTCTGACTCGCGAAAGTTGCCTTGGGAATACTCTTTCAGTCGCTGATAAAGCCGGTCGGCGAGCTTTGGCCGTGTGAAGCGGGTCTTGAGCCAGACGTACTCCAGATTGCCCCGCGAGCAGTAGTTCTGAGTGACCGCCAGCGCAAAGTCTGGGCACCGACGCATGATGGATTTATGAGCCACAGCACAGCAGGGTGAGGAGAGTTAGATCTGGCTGTCCGACAACGCTCGAGAACCAGCCACGCCTTCGCACCTTCTGTCTTGACACTCTGCCATCTCGGGTGCTGGATGTGATGCGGCGCGCTCACCGAGATTGATGACGACATGCCACCATCCTCCAGGCACGAATACGGTTTCTCCTGGGCGCTGCAGGATTTCGACAACGCCGAGCCGGTCCAGCAGCGTTTGCCCATTTTCGTCCCGGGTGCTCTCGGCAGCGAGCTGGGAATAAACACAGGCAAACCAGGTGGCGGCTTCGTGGTCGGGCAGACCGCGGGGTTCGATGATTTTGCGATCGACCTGAGGAGGGAAAAGTGCCCATCTGTGTGTTTGGGGTGATAGGGAAGCAAGTCGATGTCAGCAACATAAGAGTCTGTTGGCCATCGGTCGCTTGAGCACAGGAGCCCCAAGTTGGGGTAGCGAGAGATAATGAACGGTCGAGAACCATGGAGTACTCGGGATGCATGGACACCATTGGCTCCATGCATGGGATGCACGGGAATTGCAAGAAAGATGACAACCACAGGAAGCGCGAGAGGCACGAGGATCGCGAGACACAGCATATCGCAGAGTGTACCGAAACCTACCTTTTGCTGCCAACCAGCAATGCATTCCACGCACTCGTGCCAAGCGGGTCCTGTTGTGGAAGCGTTGCGTGAGGATGGGCATCCAACTGGGTCAGAATGATCAAGATCGATTACCCACTACAAGTGGTGAAACACCGACCAGCCGTGAGCCACTATCGTCCGGCTTCGAGCAGGGCAGCGATATCGGGTCGAGGCAAAGTCCTCCATGGCAAGGACTGCTGCGTGTGAAAACCATACCACATGGATGCCCGTTCCCGAGCGGGCAGGTCCCCAGACGACCCAGCGATGCGGCGGCCGCTTGCGTCCCGTCAGTCGAAACAAATCGTCCTCAAAGTACTTTGGAATTTTGTAGTCGCTCAAGAGCGACGCGGTCGGTGTCGACTCGGCCCAGGACGGATCGCCGCCGGTCGAGTCTGTTGGCTTTGGCCAGTCCTTCTGGGGCACTTGGCTCGGGCGGAGCTTGTTTTCTGAGTCCGGGTTCGCTGGTTGGCTGATCGTGCGACTGCTTGGTTCGCCCAGGATATCCAGACGACTAGGGTTGGCCATATCGACAGCCACAAGCACTTTTTCTCGATCGATGCCGTTGCTGCGACTGGTTTCGCTCGTGTCTTGAGATGCGATTCCGGTTTCTTTACCGCTCGCCCAGTCGCCGATGCTTCCATCGATTCTGCTGCCGCCGTTCGTGTCTTGGTCGTCGAGCTTGGGCCGCTTCCGGGACTTGCCGGTGTTGTTGCGGCGTCGCTCGCCAAAGTTGGCATCGAATATGTACAGAGGCGAGTCGTCGGTGACGCCGTCGTGGTTGAGGGCATAGTGCAGGTAGTACTTCAGAGGCATGTAGACGGGATCGCCGTCGTCGTCCTCGCCGACCTTGAACTTTTCAGAGTGGTATCGGTTGAACAGTTTCTTGAAGAGGCAGATCGCATCCCGCAGAAGTAACGCAGAAGTAACGCAGAAGCGCATATATACATGGGGTGAGCGAAGCCAGAGCGATCGATTGGCGCCAGCAATGTACCGCAGGCCGATATGCACCAGGGCACATTGCTACAGCGCCGGGTTGAATGGAAGGGGGAGGGGGCTTTACCTCGGCTGTCCATTCGGATTTTGCCGCCCAGTCGTCGACGGCGCCGGTGATGACGACGGGCGTCGCCTGACTCTCGAAGCGTTCGACAAAGTCGTCCTCTGAGACGGCCGAGTAGTCGATCCGCTGGACGGTGTCGCGGCTGCTGTCGATTCCAAAGTCCATGTTACGGAGGTGCATCTTTTGCCACTCAAAGATGTCGAGTTCTGCGCAAGAAGGAGAGGTGGTCGTGACGGAGAGAGGGAGGAGTTGGGTTGAGTGGGAGGAAAGATGGAGGAAGGCACAAAGTATTGGTGGCGAATGACGCCGTTTTGCAAAATAGAGTCAGCGTCTGTATCATCGGAGGCAGGACGGCGTAGTTTTGGATGCCGTGAGCAACGGCGATTTGGTCCGCCATTGGAGCCGGCTGCGATCGGCGGGCAGATGAACCTGCGATTAGGCAGCAGGCACAGACCGGTGCTGTTCCGTCATCGAGCCAGGCCGGCACGATCGCAGGCCCATTGTTCGTTCGTCCAGAGATGGCGATCGATGTGGGGGGGGGGCTTTCGCTGTCCTCGGGTTGCAGCGGAGGGCGAGGATGGAGGGAAGATTGAAGCCAAGGACAAGCCGTAGGAGCTAGGATGGGCTTGTGCAGTGACAGGGCGATGGACAGAACGCACCAGATCGGGCGGCCAGCTTGGCCTTCTTGATCTTTTTCTCGAGGCGTTCTGGATTGACATCGGGCAACGAGATCCGCCGGATCGGAGCGCCGGCGTCGGTTCCGGCCATCGGGGAGCGAGGATCTGGAAGGGATGGAGACGGAGGCGGGGGCAGACGGAGATGGTATCGAAGCCGAGGCAAACAGCGTGCGAGAGGGAAGGGTTGGCTCCGGTGGCTCTGGAGGGGGCAAGCGCAGACTGGGCCGTGGTGATGACTCGCCGAACATCATGGAAACAAAGGCGCGACGAGGGAAATCGACGACCAGCCGGCGGACTGCGACGAAGCGATCACCGGACGCTTTCGAGCCAGCGGTGGTGCTGGCGCTGGGGTTCATGCATGAGTTCCTGAATACCCTATATTCCGTATGAGGCTGACAGCAGAGGCAAACACAAACAGCTGCGAGGAAAACCGAAAATGAAGAAAATAGAAGCGAAGAGAACCAAGGGAGAGGACGAAAGGGCAAATAGAGCAGTGATAGAGAGGAGAGGAGAGAGAAGGCTGAGTGGTAGAGACATGCAACAATCGGTGATACGGAATCGGGTGGACCAAAAGGGTTTGACAGCAGCCGGCCTCTCCGCAAAATGGATGATGCTTTCGCTGGAAGGGAAGATCAACAAGAGATAATACAGGCCGCTGCTGTGACGCTTTTGGGTAGGAGAGGAGTGGAGCTGCACTACTTGATGGTCGAGCTCAGGGGGCGGCAGTCCAGACGAGGAGGGGAGGGTGCAAAATTACAGAGACGACATCGACGCCCTTGATCCTGGCACTGCAAAGAGATCGTCAAAGCAGCCGGGATTACTTGCGCCGCAGCGTCCACCACTTGCGCTTGTCGTTCGAAGGCGTGTCGTTGAGGGAGGGCATGCTCTGCTTGCGCGAAACGCCCGACTGAGCCTCTGAGGCCCCGCTTCGGTCGCTCGCCTTGGAGAGGTTGCGGGGGAGAGTCGAGATCTCGGTTGGGGCCTGGTCCGAGAGCATAAAGGGCCGTCGGGCCGACTCGGAGAGCCCACCGTCGCCTCCATCGGCAGGGATGGATGGAAGCGGGTGGTGGCCCTTGGAGATCTTGCGTCCGTTCGAGGACATGTTCACCGCCATGGACGACATCGAGGTCGAGTGCATCAGCTGGCTCAGATGCGACAGACTTTGCTTGCGAGGCTGGCCCAAGCCCTTGCGTCCCCAGTTCTCGAACAGCGAAATGAGATCATCGACCTTGGTCGACTCTGGCTCGGGCAGCTCAGCTGTAGTCGTGCCACTGAGCGTGGACGAGGCCGAGCGCTGGCTGATCCAGCTGTGGTCACCATGGATTTGCTGTCGGTGCTGCTGCTGTTGCTGTTGCGGCGGGTGGGGCGAGCTCGGCGACGACTTGACTCGGCTTGGGGGCACTGGGGCAATGGGCGATGGTGGAGTCGGAAGCGAAGTCGTCGATGCGGAAAAGTGAAAGACTCCATCGCCGCTCTTGAGACGGGCGACCTTGAGCCGCTTTAGGGTGCCAAAGAGCCCGCCTCGGGACTCGGGCCGTTCGGGCGAGTCGCTCGGTGACGGATCGCTCTTGGGCGTCCTTCCCAGTGTGCCGGGGGCAGAGACCGTGGTCATGACCTGCTCGGACATGGTGCGCTCGACATTGGGCACGGCGGGAGGCTCCTCCGGGTCGTTGGCTGCCATGGGCAGGGGCGTCGACGCTCGGTTGGGCCGCGCTGGAGGGGTGGCCGGCCGCTCGATTTCGGCGCTGAATCGCTTGTATCCAGAGCGCAGCGATGACTGGGATGCCTTGACAAGGACCAAGTGAGTGGGGTCCACGGGGAGCACCGGCGTTGAGGCGTTCGATCGCTCGATAAAGGTGAGGTTGGATCCTCGGCGGGAATGCTGCCGGCCGAGGTTGGGTTCTTCGCCGATGATCTCAAAGAGCGCCTCGGGGACGACCGGGCGCTTGGTGTCGACCGACATCGCAGCCGGCGAGGCGGGAGTCCGCGGAAGAGAGGCGGCGAATATCGCAGTTGCCGCTGAAGCCGTGGAATCGGTGCGAAGCGGGGCCACAGGAGTTCCATCGCCCCGGAATGCACCGTCACGGATATCAAGCTTGGCAAGGGCAGGGCCAACGCTCGCGACAGGGGCTGGGAGATCCTGCAGAGGATCCGAAAGTTGGCCGGAGGCATCGGCGATTTCGTCCTCTTCTTCTTCTCTTCCTCGCCCTTCTTCCGCTTCTTCTTCTTCTTCTTCTCTTCCTCGCCCTTCTTCCGCTTCTTCTTCTTCTTCTTCATGGAGCACAGGTTGGACCTCAACGATGTACTGAGAAAGCACGGGACGGCTGGTGCTCTGGGGGGACTCGATGTCGATCCAGCCCTCGTCGTCGGCATCGTTGGGCGATGCGGGCGGTGGAGCTTCGCCCACGCTGCCGACGCTGCTGGCATTCTCGAGAATCATGCCGCTCTGGGACAAATGGTCGTCGTGGTTTGCGGGAGTGATGTCGTTGTCCTCGACGATGCGCGGCACGCCCAGGAGCGAATTAAGGTGTACCGAGGTGTTCTCGTCGATCCGGATGATGCGCTCGACCCCTTCATCAACCGAGGTGATCTTGATGTCGATGGGCTTGGTGACGGGAATCATGGTGTTGGCCTTGATCATCTCGGCAGTGCTAGGGTCCTCGCCATTGGCGACCAAGGCCAGTCGGTCCAGATGTAACGACGAGCGATATACGCGGAAGGATGTGCTGATGCGATGAGGGCGGGCTGGCAGGTTGGCGACGGGGCTTTCTTCGCTTGGACCCTCCTCGATCGTGTCGATCTTGTGGTGATCGGACGGCACGAAGGGGATCGAGGCGCGGTTGAGACGCTGGGCTGGAACTGTAAGATTGGACGGCCGCCTGCCGCTCGCAGACGAGACCTTCCGCATGGGCACCGGGCTGAAGGTCTCGCCGACGATGCTCTTGCGATTCGGGCTGTTGTTGGCAACCACGGCGACGAGCTGGTCGGCCAAAACATCGTAGACCGACGCTCGCTTGGGCTCCAGGCTGTCTCCGTACCGCGACGTCCTCTTGGGCTCCAGAGTGTCTCCGTACCGTGACACCCTTCGCGCCGACATGCGGCTCTTGCGGCGATCACCTTGGCTGCCTTGCGAGTAGGAGCGTGACTTGCGGTTCTCGGCGCCGAGACCGAGCCCGTGCGGCGGCACGGCATAAAAGTCCTCGTCCACAATCTCGCTAAGAGCAGCTGCATAGGCGCGACTGATTCGCTTGGCATAGCGCGAGGTGCGCTTGGCAGAGTTGGCGGTGCCGGACTTGTCCCGGCTCTGGACAATTGGGCGCTTCCGGCGGCTGATGGTGCCGGGCATGGCAAAGGGGTTGGACTCGCCGTGGGATCGTACGCTGTCGCTGCCGGGCGTCTGGCTTCGCTGGGTGACCTTGCGGGTGATGGTCGGGGTGCGCGAGAGGTTGGTTGATGAGTCGCCAATGCCGAACGGGTTGGATTCGTTCACAGTGTTCGGGCCAGCGGCCAAATCGGTGCCATTGGGGGCCCGCTTCTGGCGCACGCGCTTGAGCGTCTCGGCGAGATAGCGCTCGTCCGGCTCGGGCGTGTTGGAGGTCTGGGTGTCGGCAGCAGGGACAGCGGCGGCCTGAGGCTGGGATATCGAACTGGCGATCGACGAGACACGCTCCATCGCAACGGACTCTTGGGAAGGACGGACGTCATGCACAGCCAGGCGCGGGGTGGGAGCGGCAATCTCGGCTTGGGGCTGGGTGGCGACGACCGACGGAGGAATGTCGGGGACTTCGCTAGGAAGGCCGGCGCGGGTGTCATCGTCCAGCTTGGAGGCCGTGTTGGTGCGGCCCAGCACGATGTCTCGGAGCGCCTTCATGGTCGTCAGGGGCTGGAGGACCCAGTTGTCCAAGACAGGCTTCTCCATGCCAACGTCTTCCCACTGCGAGTCCTCCGATGTGTCCGAGGGAACGCGCTGCCCAGCATCGGCCTCTGCACCAGCAGCGCCATTGCCAGCTTGCAGCTCGTCCTTGTGGGCCTCCTGCAGCTCGTGCTCCCTCATAAACTCGGCCTGCTCAAGCTCGTAGAGGCGTTGCTGTTCGAGGAAGAGCCGGGTCTGTCGCTCAAGCTTCTTCTTGAGCAGCTTGGCTCGCCCGTGCGAGTTGTCGATGATCTGGGCTGGAAAGCTTTCGTACTGGTACTCGCCCGACTCACGCACCGGCTTCCGCGCGCGACCCACAGGGGGATAGCTACGCGAATCGGTGGTGAGGGTCGAGACACGCCTGCCGTCGCGAGCACGCTCGTCCTCGTCGTCAGAGGGAGGATATGGGTTGAAGTGGCTGAACACGGAGCTGAACGAGTCGATCCGGCGCAGACCTGGAGCGTGGTAAACAAGGGTTCTTCGGCGACGGCCACTCGAGTTGTGGCTCTTGCGCCGCTGTTTCTGGTTGTCCGAGTATGCCTGGAGCTGCTGGGCGAGAGTCGATGAGACTTCGAAGGCCTGGGGCCGTGGGACACCTGTGGAGGGGAGGGCAGAGGGAACCGTCAAGAACCGAGGCGAGATCGAAGCAGTTGGATGGGATGCACGGCAACGGAGACACTGGGAGATTGAGGGTGTGGCTCCTGCGATACACCGCGTGCTCCCAAAGAGCATGGAAGCATGGATGGGCGGCTGATACAAGGGATATCGAAAGGGAGACCCAAGGGACACAGCGACACGATAGTCGAGCCAACGAGTGTCGCGATGCTTGAGCGGGCACTGCGGGAGACGGTGGGACACGGATACTTACGCTTGTTGCTCCAGTCGCGAGCCATGGCGGGGACGTCGGGCACAGGCGGGGCATCAAAGAACTTGTCTTCCTCATGGTCGGTATGGAGCGAGGGCTCATATGTCCAGGACGTGGCACCGGTCTGCGACGGAATGCGAGCCATGGGTGTCGTGGGGACCGAGGGCTCGGGCAGCGGCTTGCTGCTCCAGCCGGGCGAGTCGTGGTGCTGATCGGCGTAGATGCGGACTTGTGCCGGGATCTGCGAGGCCGATACGCCCGAGGAGGTTCGGCTTCGTCCGCCATGGTTGTAGACAATGGATTTTCGATGTGCAGAGTGACTGCTGAAGGATTTTCTATGGTGTGAAGAAGCAGCGGAGCGTCTATGTGGGTTGCTTTGGCTGGAGACTGCTTTGGGGGGCTGCGAGAGGTCTAGGCGGGAGGTGGAGCGGCCATTCTGCTGTTGGTCGTCCTTGGACTGTCGCTTGGACGATATCTTTTGTTTTAAGGAGGAGACGAGTCTGCCGAATTTTGATGAGGACATTCTAGTGTTGGGTTGCTGTTCTGGAGCCGCAGGTGGATCCACGACTGCGGACGATTGAGATAACAGAGGCGGATGGGATGGAGGGCACACAGCAGGTGGGGATGATTGGGTCGTGACGGTTGATTGGACCGAAGGTACCAAGCGCAGCGAGGGCGAGGAAAGCGTGGGGTGAAGAGGTGTTGGCGAGCGACCGCCGACGGGAGGGCGCAGATGGGGAGGTGATTGTCGCACGGCAGAGGTATGGCGATATGGCGGGGGTTGGGGACGGGAGGGAAGTTGGGTGGAAGGAAATGGAAGCGCAAGCGGGGGTTGGCAGACGGGAGGGGGTTGCGAGCCAGGACGATATCGATGCGAGGATAGAAAGAAGGATGCATTTGATGGTTGGCGAGAGCAAGCGAGTTGAAGTGCGTCCACGGGCGGATGCGGATGAAGGACAGCGTGTTGGTGAAAGTCGGGTCGTTGGCGGGACGTTGATCGTTGCCGTTGGCGGCGACGGCGACCAGAGCGGCGTTGTTGGTGAGGGTGAGGTTGTGGTTGTTGATGAGAGTGAGGTTGTGGTTGCGGTTGTGGGCGAGGTGAGTCCAGCACACCCGCGATAGGATAAGCAGACATGTCCGACGCCGGCCAGGATTGTTGGTTTCCCATGGTTGCGGTTGATGCAAGGTGCCGGGGAGTATCGGAATTGCCAGAGGACCGAGTTGGGAAGAAAGGACACAGAAGTCCAGGCAAAAGGGAACAGATGGACGGCAGAGGGAGACGGATTCGGTGAGCAGACAGAACAAATCAGATGAGCCGAGCGACGGGCCGGGTGACGAGCCAGGCGATATACCGGGCGATATACCGAGCGATGCGCCGGGGCGGGGGGGGGCACATTGCGAGACAGACGATGCGGTGGGTGAGCCAGGCGGCGTGCAAGATGGGTGCAAGGCCGGACATTTGCCACGAGGAGTCCTCTGTGGGAGCGGCAAACCATGTCCGGGGGCAAGGATGTTCGGGCAACAAGACATACCGAGGAGGGGATGGAGATGGGGGTTGAGGGATCGCCCGGTAGTTGTTAAGTTGCGATTGGTAGGCTGTGATGGGTGGGCTGTGATGGGTAGGCTGTGATTGGTAGATTGTGATTTATCGATTGAATCGGCGACGGCGTTGGATAAGCACTCGAATCGACGGCGTTGAATGAACAGTCGGATCGACGGCGTTGAGTGAACAGTTGAATCGATGGATTCAACCACGTTCCGCAGCAGCTGTGGAGCAGCAGCAGCTCTATGTGGAGGATGCCCGCGGAAGGCGATGAGGACTTCTGGAGGGAGGCGAGCAGGATCGATGAGGGCAAAGGAGACGAACGACGGCGGGGGGACCAACAGCTATTTCGGGCAGCAGCGACTGTGCACTGTCACTGTGGCGCTGTCGCTGTGCACTGTCACTGTGCTGCTGCCACTGTGCTGCTGTCACTGTGATTGCTGTACTGTGATTGCTGTCACTGTGCCCCATTGTGCTGCTGACCCTGCTTGCACTGCGCCGTCGCACAGCCTCTCTCGCCGCGCACCATGTCGCACACGCTTCCCGTGTCCATCGCACGTGACATTGCACGTGACTATGCCAGGGTTGGCTCTCAAATCCCGTCCTCCACAACCACAACCGTCACAACCACAACCACAACCACAATCACAACCTCAGCACCCAACACCAGCACCGGCACCGGCCCAACGCTATCACCAACACCATCGCCAACACCGGCCAACACTGGTCCGTCCCGCCATGTCCTCGTCGCTGGCCGTGCCCCTGGCCATCTGGAACAGCATTCCAAACTCGCTCGTCACCCGTGCCCTGGCCTCCGACGATGGCCAGACCGTGCTCGCTGCTCTCGAGTCGGGCTATCTGTGGCTCTATACCTTCCACGCAATCGACTCGTCCAATACCCCGCAAGTGCGTCTCATTATTGCGCTCCCTGCTGAGTCCGCCATGCTCGTGCTCCGTGAGCTTCAAGGACGGGCCTGGGGGCCATCGCGCTCACCGTCTCCATTCTTCCGGCTTTTCCAGCTACGTCCCCGCATCATGCTGATGGGCCACAGATCCGCCATCGCCGCCATGACCCTCATTCGGTTCGAGATTGACTGCGTCCCCACCCGCGAAAACGTCGCCATCACAGCTTCAGAAGACGGGTAAATATCGTGTGCCGTGTTGCATATCCGGATATTGCCTCTGGGCATGCGCTCGATGCTGGATTCGAGCTCTCCATCCACCCACCCACACCAACAAGCGACAAGCGACAAGCGCATGTGCCGGTCATCAGGAACCGCATCAACCTCGAGCCCGGCACCTCGGTTGCAACTGCGGCCACATATGCGATTCGAGTTATTGGGCGCCACATCGGCTTCTCCGCAATCTCTTGCTGATGGTCCACATTTGGGTTTCACAGCGAAGCAGCAATGTGGGATCTGGAGGACGGCCGCTGTCTCGCCGTCAACACCAACGCGTTCCCGGGCATCCCAACTGCTCTCAAAGTACGTTCCCTGTCCGCAGTGCATCGTGGACGACTGGGAGATGACGGGGATGGTGTTTCTCATAGCAGCCCAGCATGGACCGGACAATGCATCGCAGCAGGCTCTCGGCTCTGTCGTTGTATCCAACATCTGCTGGATAGATTCGATCGACTCGGCCGGCCTTGGACGCTGGTTTCCCGCATTATGTGCACTCTCCCGTCGCGGCATCCAGGGCGGCGCTAATTCCAATTCCAATTCCAACTGACTCAATAACTCGCCTGTGGACTTGTCGATTCGCAGCTGTCTTCGTCCGGCAAGGTCGTATTCTGCGGGGGCTGCTCCAACGACATTACCGTGCTCGGCACGGATACCCTCGAGGTAAGCACCCAGCGCCGCTGTCGTCACTGTCCGCACGGCATCGATGGATGCGCTGTTGGCAGGCATAGATTGCATCCGTGACCCTGCATTGGCTTCCAGATTATCAAAACATCCAATCTCTACGACAACTGGACCAGCTCCATTTGCTCATGCTACACAGGTTGGTCCGTTGCTGTTGACTTTGGTGGCTTCTCCGCATTTGCTTGCCACATATTCGCTGGTGCAACCACATTATCTCGAATCCAATCGCCAGCCACTAACGGCACATTGCTTGAAACGGCTGGGTGCTCGCTATTGAATGTCTGGCCACTGGATCAACGTCCGCGATGCAACAATCACATCGCCCCCCCCCATTCGACTATCCCCTCGCCGATTCATCCACATTCCACAGAGACAAAGGGAGTCGAGCGGGTGTTCTCGATCACGTTCGACGGCTGGCTGTGCACCATTCTGTTCGACGAGAACAAGGGCGAATTCCAGACCGATTCCATCAACAAGGTCAAGATCGAGTATGCCTCGGCAGTAGCCCCCGCCTTCTCCATCGAAATCAATCCGTTCGACCGGAACATTCTCTTTTGTCTGCAGAGAAAATCGTGCTGTGTAAGTGGTCGCGAGCGCTGCCGTCGCCGTGTTTGCCCAAGGAGCGGCTATCAGACCCCGGCCGCCATCGCCGATCAGATTCAGCGGCTGTTTCTGTGAGCTTACTCCAGGTTCGGCACCAACCAGGTCTATGGAATCAAGCAGAATGCCCTCTCGTTCATCGATAACTTTGAGTGTCCACAGCCAGGACAGTTTTGGATGGGCGCTCGTTTCCTGTCTGCACGGACGATCCTGCTCTGGACCAAGAACTCGAAGGCCTTTGTGTATTACCTTGGCAACGAAAAGGACATTCACCGAACGACCTCCAACCTGATTCCTCCCAATGCCATCGTCCTGGTCTCGGACGGCAGCACCACCATCTACGTCAATAGAGACAGCTTGCTGGACTATCTCGAGACACCGACAAAGTAGGTTGGCTCGGCCGCGAGCTCCCTGGTGCTTGGCGTCCACTGTTGGAACCGGTTCAAAGACGCAGTGTACCACATCGGTGGGCGTTTCTACGAACGACGCGAACGGTGCTTGCCGATGGAACCCTGAGTCCCGTGTGGACAACAGTCATGCTGCTCTCGCCCGGCGCTTGCTTGCATGTTTCTGGTGCACCCTCCCGCAATCTGACACCGTGCATTGCGCACGAGCCACACGTTGTCCATGAGTCTATCGACTCGCATCCGCTGACTCGAATCCTCCATCCAATGCCTGTCGACAGCACCAAGGTCCTGGTGGCAGCCTTTGAAGGCACTTCCGACGAGTACAATTCGGTCATGTGTCTCGTTCCGTCGGACCCGCACCACCCCAACTCGTGCCATTATCTTTTGTCGTTCCGCAACACCCGATCCAAGTGCGACGACATTGACGTGTGGCCGTTTTGGGCGAGCAACATTGGGTCGAGAGTGGCTTTGGGCATCCAGGAGGCCCCCTATCTCGCGGCCGTCGGAAAAGCTGGACTCGAGCGCATCATTCAGTTTCGAGGTCCCAGAAGTAAGGCCCTCTCTTCCTAACTCGTGTGTTTGGACAGGCATTGTGTAGGGTTTGCAGGGACGACACATGCGATCCGAGCAGCGCCGGTGGCTGATTTGGATCACCGAGATTGTCCAACTGATCTCGTGCGGGGCTATTATCCGTGCCCTCAGCCGTTCGATTTTCGGCCATATGGCCCATCAAGCGCATTTCGCTGCTGGAGATCACCTCCATCACGCTCGTCATGGAAAAATACGTCGCCGTTGGACTGAGTAAGCCGAGAGTGGGCCTTGCGACGACGGTGGTTGTTGGGCTTTGGCCAGGAAGGAGAATGCAATATTCTGCATCTCTTCCAACATCGGATATCGTCGTGGCCTCTGATCGATGAACTTGTTGATTTTGCTCGGCTCTGGTCCCCGCCGGTAGACAACGGAAACATCCATATCTGTCTGGTCTCTGCGCCGTTCTTCCACAGCGTCGAAGATCTGGTCGAGCATCACAGCATCCGTATGCTCAAGGCACACACGGGATCCATCACCTGCCTGCACACTCCAAGTCTGAGCCTGACCCGAGGCAAGCACATCCTGTTCAGCGGCAGCGAGGACTCGACTGTCAAGGCATGGGACATCGAGTAAGTAGAGCCGAGGCGATGTTGCACATGGCCATTGCAGTTTTGCGTCAGTGGCATAGCCACGGAGAAAACTCGTGTGTTTGTCTACTGTACATGTTCTTGTGAATGTGAAGAAAGCGTCTCTTCCCATCCTCATGCTTTGGCTGACGCTGGTTTTGGTCGCATGCCAACCAGGACGGGACGATTGCTGGGCGACTTTATGAACCACACGCAGAGTGTCTTGACGCTGCTGGCGGTCCCGGAAGAGACGAAGCATCATATCCACCACAGCATTATCTCGATATCTGAAGACCACTCCGTCGCCGTGATTGACATTGAGGAGATGTATTGGTACGCATCGATCTGGCTGGCGAAGGGATGAAGCGGCTAGATGGCGGGCTTGTTTTACTGAGCCACCAGCGACCACTGCTCCTGTCCGTGTGTCTGAGACTGGGCGCTCATCTGCCCAACCCGGGCTGGCTCGCATGGACGCCCTGTCGCTCTTGCTGTGTCGCGGCTCAGGCTGATCAGCTAACTCTCCCGTTTCGTGCGCCTCTGCTGTCCGGCCAGCCTCTATCGCTTCTCGGGACATCCCTATCCGATCATGAACATTTACTTTCGCACTGCCGATGACTTTTTCATTGTTCAGTGCACCGACGGCTCGATACATGTGTGGCAGGTGCGTTTATGTGTGCGTGCACGTCTGGTGTTGTGGGTGCATGGCCCTGCCCTATCGAAATATCGACTGACGTCTGCCCGTGTGCGTGCGTGCGTGCGTACGTGGCAGCTGAAAACTGGGCACTTGGATCGTATCGAGAGCGGTCCCGTTGTCGATGATATTCTCGACGGCTGTGACAGCTCCATCAGGTAAGCTTATGTGATATAATCGCAACGGCTCAGCCTCGATGCGCAACACTTCTTCACTTGTGAGAGACAAATATGCTTGCGAGCGGAATCCTGTCCATGGTTTCGTGCTGCTTCAATGCTGGCCATGTTGCCGTTGAATCCTGGTGCTTTCCAACGCCTTTCGCTCGCCGTTGCAGTTGTCGCAAATATGGTCGTGACTACCAACTCGCCAGCATCAAACAAACCATATCCGCGTTCCCGATTCACAGCACCGATAAGGGTGAGTTGTCGGATGCCGCTGCGGCTGGATGTGTGAGCAACGGCGTACGCCAGGATGCTGATCGTAGCGCATCTTTATGGCCATTGGCGCCGGCTTTCAGCACCGCCCCCGGTCCTGGTGTTCCTCGTGAACGTCAAGCGCCTTGCCAACGACATCTACAGCAGCCAATGCACTCTCAGCCCGCCAAGCTCCCCGATCCATCGACACAACCGATCGAGGACTGCCACGGCGCGATCCGGGAGCGAGGATCTGGGCCAAAAGTTGCCCAACCGCGCAGCCTCTCCAAACAAACAAATCACGGAAATGTTCAAGCCCATGATCGACAAGGTCAAGATCATGGTCGAGAGTGTCGCCTCGTCCGCGGCTACACCCACGGGCGCACGCACCCCCGTCGAAGACACATCCAACTCTCTGCCGCAAAAGGAAGCCGAAGTCACGATCAGCGAGCCCGTCAGTCAGACGACGCTGGACTGGGGTATTCTTCAGGCCGTGTTTTCCTCGCTGCTGTCCTGGGGGTTTGAGGGCGGCGTCGACGGCATCTGCGTGAGCAAGTTTGGCCTCTTGCCACCCCAACCCTCGGTCGCGTTTGGGTTCAGAGGGTAAGACGAACGACCGACTGGCCGACCGACTGGCCGACCGACTGGCCGACCGACTGACCGACTGGCCAACTCACCGGGGCAACGCCAGTCTCTATCGCGATGGTGGAGAATCTGCTGTCACTGACGCTGCCTCTCCCTCTCCGATTCTCAATTGGCTAGGACGAACGGATTCCTGTCCATCTTGGCCCCAAACTCTGGTATTCCGTCGCAGGACTGGAGGGTCTCACCGACAATCAGCGCATCGCGGCTGCTGATGATCCTATCTTTGGTTCGCACGGTCTTGTCGATGAAGGGTGAGTCTCGATCAAGCTCGCTCGTCCGACACAACAGCAGCGGTCTCTCGTTGCGTGCGCGCTGGAAGGCTGTCGTGCCAGACATTTGCCTCTCTCCATAATTAATTATGAAGAGCCCCAAGAAGAGGGAATGGGGCGGTGATGGGATCGTTCCTTGAAGCGCATCTTGCTTCGATCCGGCAGTGTCCACGACTGACATGCCCCCCGTTCCTCGTCGCTCAGGTCTGGAAGAAGATGCCATTGCCGTTATTACCTACTATGGCGCAACCCTTCCCCACAGCATCGGATCTCGGTTCAAGTTTCCTTCATTCTCATACCTCGCTCGGTTCTGGCAGGACCCCGTGGGTGAGGACTCGGTCATTCCGTCGATCATCGCACCGAATCCACGATCCGTCTGGCTATGATGGGCCATCATGCCTCTGCGCCATCCGACACCGTCTCTGAAATGGATCAGAGGTCGTCGAATGTCTAATCTCTCGCCTTACTCACTCTTCGGATCGCACCAGCCGACATTCAGCAGGCCGCTCGGAGTCTTTTCAATATGGCCCTCAGCAAAATGCCCGAGGAAGAGCGCCAGTCCGTCATCAACTACTGGAAGTCGTATCGTAAGTCTAACCTCGGGTTCTCAGAGACGAATGTGAAACATATACGCTGGGTGCTGCGACGAGAGCGGGAGGAGCGGCCCTCTCCCCTTTGCATGGAAAGAAACGAGACTCTATTGTACTTGACGTATCCGACATACACCTTGTCGCTGTTTTTCTGACCTGATCCTGCCCTGCATCCTGGCATCGACCGCCTTTGTCCAGTCCCAGTGTCGTATACGCCCCCCAGGAAGGAAAAGACAAACATGCGATGCGCAATCATCATGGGGATCCTTGGCGTTCATTTCCCCAACGCATTTACCCAGAGGTTTGTGCAGTCTCTGCAGTTCGTCCGGCTGTCTCGTCTACCAATATTGTAACCGCCACTCCTAACCCCACGATATCAGAAACAGTTTCACTAATAATCGCAGCACAACTGTGCATATGTCGCCGATTGCACAACTCTCACGAGATATCTCTACTGCATTTGCGTATCGGACAGGATCTGCAAGGATGTTGCCGAGTCGCTCGACATTGCCCTCCGAGACGACCAGAAGAGCCACATTGCGTACCGCATTGCCGCCGTCGAGATCATTGGCCACGGCTTCACGACGTGGGAGCCCCATATCAACGGGTCGGCGGTCCTCCGAGGCATCATAGCACTGACGGGGCTCGGGATCGCTCCTGCCCCGAGCTCCGTGTCTAGTGGCGCTGTCCAGAGCACGCTTGTGGTGCCGGGCGGGTCGATAGTTCGAAGTGGCTCCTCCAAGTCCCTGAGCGCCTCGACCAGCCTCAAAACAACCCTCGCCGGCGGCAACAGTAGCTCAACGAATATTCCATCGCCATCAGGGCCGTCGTCTCAGCCACAGCCTCAGCCTCAGCAACAACAGCAACAGTCACAGCCGCAAGCTCAATTGCAATCGCAACCGCAATCGCAACCACAACCGCAGGCTCCACCTACACCGCTCATGGTGATTGCGAGACAGGCCATAATCCAGATTGCCTCGGCAAACACGCCACTGTTTATATCGACAGTCACCTTTGATTTGGTCCACTCCAAGAGCATCGAAGAGCGATCGGCTGGCCTGAAACTGCTTGGAATGTTTATCGCAAGGGTAAGCGTGTTTGCGGAAGGGAGGGAGCAAGGAAGGTTGCTTTGTGAGCACCAGTCATAGGCAATGTCGGACGCTGCCCTCTGAATTTGATCTGTGGGTCTGGGCAGTTCGACATTCACACACGACCTCGCTCAACCCTGTAGAAACCGTCGATCCTCTATGCTCACTTGACTCGAATCGCCGAAGCCATGGTCAAGTCTCTGGATCCGAACCAGCCAGTGATGCGTGACGCTCTGCAGCCCATCGTGACCTTCAACTTTGCAGAATTGGTCAGGACCTATCCAAACGTCTCTTTTCACGCTGGAACTCAGCGACTGGCCGTGGGCACCACCGAGGGCGTCAGCGTTGTGTACGACTTTAAAACGGCCACCAAGGTTCAAATTCTGGAGGTACGGCGGATGCCATGGATGCGCAGAGCCAGCAAGCGGTGTGGTGATGGGCAAACGGAGGACGAGGACTCGATCGCATCCAGCCACCAACTTGCATAGCCCCGCCACTTGCATATCCATCGACGGCAAGCACAAAGCTGACCCGTTGTGCGTGGAGGGGGGCCGACAACGGCACTAACTCCAATGTCCTCGTCTGGCTTTATCTGGTCCTTAGGGACACGCTCGCCCCGTGACCGCTGTTTCGTATTCGCCCGACGGCAAGATGATTGCAACGTTCTCGATCGAAGAAGGTTCTGTGAGGATATGGCAGCCCTCGTCCGGATTCTTGGGCATCTCGGCGGCACTGGCTTCTGTTGGTGCCGTCAGCCAAATGAAGAGTTTCCGGACTTTTAATGTGGGATCCCCAGAGGGTGAGTGCCGTTACTTTGAGTGCCCGGGGTGCAGGAGGAAAGGCTCTTTTCGCCGATACTGATCTGTTGCTTTATCGTGTGGCTAAATCGTCCTCATCCAGGGGCGGCGTTGCTGACCGATGTCCTCCACGAAGTCAAGCTCGACTGGGTCTCTGACCGAACGGTCAAGCTGAGGAGTATCAAGGAGCTGGAACTGTCGTTTACAGTCTAGGCTGCACGTTTGAGATGTGCGAACGAGGTGTGCATCTTTGAGTCGTGGCGATCCGCAAGTGCAGAGCGCAAACACAGAAACAATAAATCAAACAGAACGAAGATGCCAGAGAGGCCTGGACTCTTCAGATCCATTCTTTATAGAATATCCCGGCCGCATGTCGTCGATGGCGATCGTGAGATTGTGATGCTCGCTAAGCCTCCCACAACAATCGACTGCATACTGCCTCGCACAGAGACTCCTTCCATCTGAGCTCGCTGGCATGCATGTCTGGGCAGACCATGGAATCGGCGCGGCTTGTTGGCCACCCGATTCGAACCAGACACGACATTCTCCACAACAACGGCGCCTTCAGCTTTCGCCCCTTTGCCCCTTTGCCCCTCGCCCCTTGGCTCCTTGCCATCTGCCTGTCCCTGTTCCTCGCCGACAGCATCCCGCTGCCGTTGTCTCTCCTGCCGACTTGGCTCCGACATGGTCGTCAGCACCCACGACTCGGACGACATACTCGGCATCGAGGTCCAGCCCATCGAGTCGATGGAGGAGGATGCCGAGATAGTCGAGGTGTCCGCAGTCGAGCCCGAACCTGTTCAGCCCGAACCAGCTCTGCCCGCCGACCCCTTCGACCCTTGGGTCCATCCGGTCGAAGCCTTCATCCGGATGGCCCGCGACGAGCCCGATGCCCTCTGCATCAACACCTACGAGAGCGGCGAGTCTGTGCGCTACTCATACCGCGATGTGTGGAAACATGCATACTCAATCGCCCAGGCTCTCAAGGCGCTTCCTGGCTGGAACGACGACGACCACGAGGTCGTCGGCACCTTCTGCGAGGCCGAAGCCAGCTGGGTGTTCTTCTCGCTCGCCGTGTGGATGCTGGGCAAGTGAGTATCGGCCCAGATGCTGTGATTCGATCTGTCTGTTGCATGGTCCTGGCTGTGGATGTCGCTGCCACCAGTCCAGGGTCAGAAGGATTGGCTGTGGAATGTGCTGTGAGTGAATTCTCCCTCCAGGGATGACAGGCAACAGCCGCAGTTGACTCACCCACGTATCCACCGACAGGAAAACCCTCAACTTTGGTCTCAACTGGCCATCGGCTGTCCGCAAGGCCATCTGTGCGAGGTATAGCATCAGCAGCGATGAGCCAAGGAGGCAGTCCGATTGTGGGTGGAGTCGACAGAGTGGGAGACTGACCCACGATCGACAAAGCCGGGACTGACGCACTCTCGATCACCATGGCACCCAACAGACACTCGGTCAAGTACATCCTTCACCACTACACCAAGCCTGGAAGGACGGAAGGAGTGACGTTGGTGGACGGTGGCACTTTCCCGATGCTCAGCGAGGTCCCTGCTCCATCGCTCGAACTCTGCGAGCCACTCGATGATATCGTGGCAATCCAGTGTACCTCGGGAACAACTGGTACGTGGAATAGTCAGGAAGAACGGCAGAGCATGATGTCGGATGGTGGACAGCTTGGGGCATGACATGAAGCAAGAGGTTGTGCTAACGATGCATGTACAATCAATAACTCTGCTTCCTGCATCCCCGTCGCTCACACAGGCATCCCCAAGTCGTGAGTTATCCTGTGGATTCTGATGTTGTGGATTCTGTTTCTGTGTCTACCTGATGCTTGTTCACAGTCACAATTGACCGCATCAACACTCGTGGACTGAATCCTTCTGTGTTTGATGTTGATGGTTGCAGTTTCAAGTTTGCACACACTGGAATGATCACAGGTCGAGCCTCTATTGGAATGCTGAAGAGTAGCGTTGGGCTTTTGCAGGTAACTATGCTTGACATCGAATATCGCATTAATACGTGGGCAATACTGGGTATACTGACATTGATTATTTTTAGGCTCCATCCTTTGTGGCCACATTCGGCTCACTTCCTTGCGTTCTGAATCTTGGAGGATCTGTGTGGATTCCAAAGCCAACATTCCACGCAGTTGAGAGAGCCAACAACGTCGCCCAACTACTGATTGAAGATGTTTCCTTTATATACCTGGTAAGTAGCAGGAGAATGAGCCGGATATTTAGTATCTCGTTCCTAGCCTCAAGTTACTCATCGTCCCACAGACCCCCACATTCATGAAGTTGGTCATCAGCACCGCCGCTTCCCAGAGCCCGACCGTCAAATGGATGAAAACAAAGTGTATTGCGTTGGGGTCCGAGCATATTCCCATGAGTGTCATGCACATGACGAGGGAGAGATTCCCAAATGCCGAGATCCAGTCGGGATATGGATCGAGTGAGGTACAGTTCATCCGTTCACATTTCATCGCAATGTATTGCACGATCACTAAACAACACACCTCGCCAGGCAGCAGTTGTTGGTGCAATTTCATATATGCGGATCCCGAACAACAGCCCCATCCCAGAGAAGTTGGTCTACAAGCTGGCCAAGCCTGGGGTGCGCTGTCTCCTCTTTGACGAGGAGGGCAATATCGTTGATCAAAATGTCTCCAAGAGTGGAATACTGGTCTTTGCCGTCGACCCCGACCATCCCGTCCGCAACCACCCCGACTTTGTCAACGCCGATCCCAACGACAGACTGGCCTCCTTTGGCTTCCTCAGCGACGGCTCGCCTCGTGTCTGCACCATGGACTGGGTCGAGATGATCAGCGAGAACGAGTTTACGGTCGTTGGAAGGTGAGTGCAATATCCCTGTGCCCACCGAGTGGTCTGTGCCCTCCTTCCACTGGTTCTCCGCCAATCCATCCCACACTCTGCTTCAACATGTCTCTCACACCTCCAGATTCGACCAGAAGATCAAGGTCAACGGTGTCTATGTCGACCTGAACCATCTCGAGGCCCTGGTCGTCCAGCACCTGAGCCACACCATCGCCGACTGTGCGTTTGTCCAGACCTCCGAGAAGAAGATCGTGATGCTGTATGTTCTCCAGGCCCGCCCCACGACCCGCACCGAGCCCAGCGACATCATCCGGATGACCCAGGATCTGCTTGCACTCGTCAACGTCTCCAAGGTGCCGATCCACAACTGCTTCCAGCTCGACGAGATCCCCATGATCGAGATTGGCAAGCGCGACCTCAAGAAGATCAAGTGGATCGCCGAGAACAACGATCTGCACCAAGGATCCGTTGTGTATCCCCGTCTCGCCCCCAGCGAGGCCCCGCTGTTTCGCATCGCGGCTGCAATCTCCAGCCTCGGCAGCCAGCTCCTCGGGATTCCCTCTCTCGACGGCCGCAACTACAGCATCAGCGGAGCTGGGTTTGACTCGCTGAGTGTTGGCCGCCTGGCCCTGGCCATCAAGGAAGAGTACGATGTCGAGATCTCGCCGATGATGCTGCTCTCGAACGGCCTGACGCCCCTCGATGTCGCCCAGCTGGTGATTGATCTCCAAGGCAACCACCCGCTGATGCCGCCGACAGTCGACCTCGACCAGGAGGCCGCCCGGCTCGACGATGCGAGTGTGACGGCCGAGGGTCTCCCTCCACTTGTCTTTCCCGAGTCGCCTCGCGGCATCGTCCTGACGGGGGCCACTGGCTTCCTCGGATCGTTCCTGCTGTACGAGCTGGCTGCCAAGTTCCCTGCTGCCAGGATCTACTGTCTGGTCCGAGCCGCGAGCGACCAGGCTGCCATCGACCGCATCTTTGAGACAGCCAGGAAGCTGATCCTCAACCCGCAGCAGACGCACTACCTCGTGAACAGTGTCAAGCCGCGACTCGTTGGTGTCTGCGGCGATCTGTCGCTCGACCAGTGGGGACTGACCAACAAGCGATGGAAGAAGATCAGCAAGGAGACCGACATGGTTGTGCACTGCGGCGCCGAGGTGCACTGGCTCGACGACTATGAGGCGCTCAAGGGGCCGAATGTCCTGGGCACGGCGACGGCCCTGCGGCTGGCCACGACCCACCACCTGAAGCCGCTGCACTTCATCTCGGCGGTCGGGGCGATTCCCATGGCACGGGGTGCAAGGACGCCGCTCGAGGAGAGGGTGTATTCCAACTGGAACGTCTCTGGCGGGTATGCACAGACCAAGTGGGTCTCTGAGCAGCTGATCAACAAGGCACGATCGAGGGGAGTGCCTGCGACGATCATCCGACCATCGCTGATTGCAAGCGACAGTGTCTATGGAGGTGAGTCACTGGGTGTAATATGGCAATGTGGTGTGGTGGTGTGGTGGTGTGGTGGTGTGGTGGTGCAGCAGCTCATCTCAGCTCACTCTCACTCTCACTCTCACTCTCACTCTCACTCTCACTCTCACTCTCACTCTCACTCTCACTCTCACTCTCACTCTCACTCTCACTCTCTCAGTGTGCCACTCGGACGACTACATCTGGCAGTACATCAAGGGGTGCATCCGCATCGGGATCGCTCCCTCCAATGCCACCCCCGTGACCATCACCATGAATCCAGTCGACCATGTCGCCAAGGTGGTCGCTGCGATCGCAGCCTCCGAGGTGGCCCTGCCCAAGTTTGTGTTCCACATCAGCGACCCAGAGCGCAGGTGAGATGAACGAGCGAGCCGAGTGGCAAGCAGTCAGGGAGGGCAGGATGAGTGCCATTCCTCGGCAGTCACTCGCTCACCCACACCACCATCCCACACATCCTGTCCCTCGGCCCACCTCGCAGCGTCGTCACCGAGACCAAACTGTTCGAGATCGTCAATGCCTATGGCTGGCCCGTCATGTTCGAGACCCGCGAGCGATTCAAGGCCCTGCTTTACCGACCGTCGCTGCCCAACGGCTCGTCGATGCTGACGCTCATGCATCTGATCCTGAGCATGTCCTTCCTGGTCGACAACACCAACACCCGGTCGATCTATCCGGCCCTCGGTTCCCAGGCCGGGAGGATCGCCGGGCGAGGGCTGCTGTACTTGACCCACATCGGGTATCTGCCACCTCCTCTGAACCCTCCGTCGCCGCTGAGACCCGAGGAGCACCCGCGGCCCAACATCTTCCGTCCCGACACCCACAACTAGCTCGGTGGTGGAGGTCACTGCATGTTTGGCAGTGCCATTCATGGCGCATCCCATGCACAGCCATGGTCCTTCACTTGCACGGTGCCTCACAACTCCCTGACACACACTCCTGATCTATCGCTTCGGAGTCTGTGCACGACATCCAGTGCTTGCCGATGTGTCCCACTCTCACCCCGTCCACATACCCCGATGTCGCCCCAGTCACCCTGTCGGCAATTGACTGTCTGTCCTGGTCAATATCACAGCCATCTTGGATTCTCCATGTGATTCCTCCGTCTGGTGCGAGTACTTGTGGACAGAGACATGACTGCTGATGCAACAGAGTGATTGGATTGGAGTGTAGATCGCCTGAACTTGATATTCGCCTGGACTGGCACGCTCTGGATGTGGAGTCACTCGAGACGACTGAAATCCCGCAGATTGTCCACCAGAGAACCCGGTGCGACGCAGGAAGGACTGGATACAAGAATATCAGCACCATCGAGACCATCTTGTCGTTGTGGTCCAGACGGTCTTCCCAGACGGCTCGGTTCTGGAGGGCCAGCTGCTTGAGGCGGTTGGGCAGGGTGATGAGCCCGCATCTGAGGTGCATCGCTCCATAGGATGTGTTCCGCACCACTCTGACGAGTCGGGTCAGACAGTGCATCTGTGCTCGACTGAGTACCACGGCTTGCTGCTTCGTGAGCACTTCGAGGGTCAGTCCATACTCGAGCATGGGCCGAACGAAGGTCTTGAACACCCTCGTCACCGTCTTGGCCGAGTATCGACCCAAGCTCATTCCGTGCTTCACCAGCTTGTCGCCGGCACCTCTAGCCTTGTGAGTGATGTTCTGGATCTGGCGGTCCGTCCTGAAGCCGTTGATGTCGACGATGGCTCCGAGGTACCGGAACTCCTTGGCGACTGGCAGCTCCTTGCCGTACAGGTGCACCTTGGCATCCTTCTCTGGGTGCTGTTCGGTGAACATCACCTCGCACTTCGGGGGCGAGAACTGGTATCGATTCTCGATGCTGTGGGCCTCGCAGATGTCGAGGAGGCGCTGGGTCTGGTTGGGGCGGCAGATGAGCACACCGCGGGGTGGCATTTGAGCACTACGTTTATGGGCATCATAAGAGCCCTCCGTAACCAGAGTGCCTTGTGCTGGTGAGCGAGAGCGCTTCTTCCCGTCCATGCACAGCGGCCTTGGCGCTCAAATTGCCCTTGGTGACCGGATAAACATGGAATATCGGAGTTGGACAAGGAGGATTTTGTCTCGATCTGCTCCATGGAGTCGCAGGGGTGGCACCACATGGCTTGGTTGGTGCTGCGAGAAAGGGGACGATGCAGAGAACATCCAAATAGGAATTTTGTGATCATTGCGGTCTGCACCATCGCTTTCTGCTCTTCGATGCAAAGCTCCCTCAATCCGTCGAGGAGTAAGAGCCGGAAGATAAATTGAGACAGCGCCGTGCATTGAAAACCTCATTACCTGCCTCGCCCTCAAGTCGCCAGGTCAGTTTTTGCTCCAGGACGGGGTCACTCGAGTTGCTGCGACCATCGCCGGTGTTGTGATCTCTGTTGCCCATGCTGTCGCCACTCTGCTAAAACCCATGCTGTCATGTTCCCATGCTGCCGGTCCATCTGGGCTGACCTCTGCAATATCAACTTGCATCTCCATCGACTCTCTCGGTTAGCAGACCCAGGTTTCCATTTGACGCCCGTCTCCAGCCCTCCCCGTCACACCTCCAAGATGAAGTCCAAGCTCGCTTGTCTCGTCGCCCTCATTGCTGCCTCTGCTATCCAGGCTCAAACAGTCACCGGTGCTCAAATGTGCGCCAATATCGGCTTGTGCATCAAAGATACCAACGGCAACTACTGCTACGATGATGTCATGAGCGATCTCAAGATCGTGCAAAACGCCGCGGATATCCCCACCATCCAGAAGTATCTCTGCACCGAGTGCCTTCGCGACATCGTGTTGTGGGTCGAGGCCAATCCCAGAGCTCCTGCCAGCACGATTGCCCAGTTCCAGAACTTAACTCGGCAGGTTGATCAGGTCTGCGGCTCCGACTTTCTGCCTCTCTTCCCTCCCCCTGCCTCCGATTCACCTACTCCTCCTGTCGTTATGGGCGCATAAGTATGGGGGGAAGGCAGCGGCCGGATAACTTCTCGTTCATTTGTTTCGTCCACGCAATATTTGATGAGTTCGGACTGGTTGCGCCATATTCGTAATTCAATCCGACAGAACGGGAATCCTGGAATTGCTCCAAATTTGGGGCGATCACACCCATTGGCACAGACCAGGGCTCTAGATTATTTGGATTGAAAGGGCTCATTGCTTCCACACATGCCCTTCGCTGTCCTCGTGTCGTTACATGCCACAATCCCGCCGGTCCCAAATTCGCTCGTTCCAACCCCGATCCAGCTCGTCCTGCTGCCTCCGTTCGCGGAGGGTGGGAGACGGCTGGAGCTGTCTGGTCGCCTTTGCTTCAAAGCGTCCTGTCTTTGATCGTTGGTCGCCCTCGTCTGCTCGCCCACATGCTAGCATCGGACTCCTTAGATATATTGTTTGTTTACGATAGTTGTATTGATTCAAGACAACATGCCATCAGCACCATGCGGTACCCGGCAGTGAGCCTCCAAGCACGCTCACACACCCCTGTTGCGGCTCTCGCCGCCTCTCCAGCCCACACGGCTGACCATGCGAGTGAACACTTCCTCCAGGAGGTCCCACAGGAATTCAACTGTCTCGAGGTCCCGCTCAGGGATTCGTTCTCTCTGGCCATGGGAGTTCCTCTCAGGGATCTCCTCAAAGCCCATCCACGGCTTTGTTCGTTGGGGTCGCTGTCGTGGCCTCGAGAACCTGTGCGCCCCAGTCGCTCTGTCACTGCTCGGTGTGGGGAGAGGGCTGCCTCTCTTGCTGGTCATGGGAAGTGGTGTGTCCACCACTCTGTGTAGGCAATCCGCAATTGAGGTTCAGTGCTCCGTGTGATGTTGAGAGGGCTGTGCGGAACAGCAAGTTCAGGCAGAAGGTTTGTGTCCGGTGGAGCCGCTTCTGTTCGTTCTTTGGGATGGCGTCGAGGGCGTGCCCGTATTCCATCATTGGCCGCAGGAACGTGCGGTATGCAATCGTTAGGGTCTTGGCCGTGAGGTTTCCAAGGGTCTGGCCCATCTTGGCCATGTTGGATGCTGCTTCTCTTGTCCTGGTCACCATTCGGTCCTGGCAGATCGTCGATGAAGGCGCTGAACATGAGTGGGCTCAGCACTGATCCGTGGATCAGTCCTTTCTGGAGCCATACTGGCTTGGATCTTCTGCCCTTGCTGACCATTTGGATGGATACCCGGTCAAACATGGCTTTGAGGAAGCCGAGGGCGATGCCGTTCATTCCTCGCTGCTTGAGCTTGGTCCACAGTCGCTCGCGCCATACGGTGTCATAGGCGGCCTTGGTGTCGAGGAAGATCAGAGAGTACTCCTCGCCGTTCATCTTGTGGTGCTTGATCAGGGTGTCCCCAAGCCTGTGTGTGATGGATATGATGGTGAATTGTTTGTGGAGATCGTTGATGGCGATAACCGGTGCGACATTGATGGGTCCCGGAAGTTGGGATAACATCTCGATGGATCGAGGCTTTGGATCGTCCAGACGGTTTCCTCTGGGACCTGGTGGAATGTGACAGATGGAAGGGAGGACCAGATATGGCTGGGATCAATAGACTCGAGCGACTCCTTGTGATTCAACAGGTGAATTGACATGTATTTACTCTTCTGGGCCTTGGCCACCCTCCTTGGCAGTGAGGCACGCGGTGATGTGTGTTGATATCTCGGTGTGCGCTCTCGCTCGATGAGGATCCCGCAGAATCGAGATCAGGTGATAGCATATACACACTCAAGCGCAATTCAGCCGTAGGTCACATCCCCGCACAATATGTGGAAAGCATCTAACAGTGCCACAGTCTTGAATGTCAATTGTCTTTGTGGGCTGAAGACAGTCGCTCCAATGTGCCAATCACTCACCCAATCGATTGATGTCACTCGAATACATCTTCTTGCCATGAATGCCGCAGTGCTAAGCCAATGCTTGTCGAACTGACACAGCATCGCTTGAATGAAGGGACAGACACATAAGGGACAGCCACATAATCGTGCTGGCATATTCGCCCTTGGCATCGCGTCATTGAACCAGTTGCCCATCAGGACCGCCGTTGATTGGAAAACGGGACACTGGATCTTTTTAGGTTGCCGTCTGGACGACTCCCTCGGATATTATCAGAGTTGGCAGTCGACCTCTAGCTTTCGCTCCTCCTCCCCACCGTCTCGATCTGAGCGCCGCTATCCAGTTCATCCAAAGTTGGTGGTGATTCTCACTGAAGCGATCAGACCCTTGTTGGCGCAGATACTACGCTGCGATACACATCATGCTCCCGCACGCATCACGGTGGCTCCTGGCCTGGTGTTTGGCCGCATCGCTTTGCTTCCGATGTGCAGGTATGGCTGTTTGCATAATTTCCGTCCAGGCTGCATCCACCCCTTCGCGACTGTCATTACCTATGCGCTCAGTAACCTGAGTAATCTTCTCGTTCTGCGCATAACCGCGACAGACGGATGGGTCCTGGTCGAGCCGATACTCCTAGGTGTTGGTGCGGATGCCCCGACGGAGGTTTACTCGGCACTAGCCAACTACTACTCAACCTACGATCCATACTTCAACTATGCCTACACTGGAATCGGCTCCGGAGCGGGTCGTGCGGCCCTCGTCGCCGGATCGACCAACTTGACCTGGGCAGCGTCCGATAGCGTGCCCTCCAATGTCACATTTGTCGGACCTGGGAACATTGTCGGGCAGTTTGTCCCAGTCCCCTCAGTCATAGGGCAAGTACATCCTCCTTGATTTCCTGGGCGGAATCTGTCGGTTGCTCACTGTTTCTTGGATGCACGCAACCATCGTGCGACCACCAGAGCCATGCATTGACACGATCCCTGACATCCCGATCCTATTCAGCTCCGTGGCCGTCATCTATCACTTGAATGTCACCAATCTTACGCTCACGCGGCAAAATGTCGCCGATATCTTCACCGGGAAGGTTGTCTACTGGAACGACACTCGGCTGGTTCAGCACAACCCTGCACTGACCTCCATCAACGCGCGTATCCAGGTCATCGCCATTAGCGGTTCCTCTGGAATTGCCTCCAATTTTCTATATGCTCTCAACAGCATCGACCCAACTCTGAACTTGGGCAACTCCCTGTCGTACCCGCTTTCGACATGGGGCCCGGCCACTGCAGCATTCTACGGCTCCAGCAACACAATGGTCTCGGACGGCATCCAGGTCACTCCGTACTCGATCGGCTTTGTCGACTACCCGTCGGCCTCGACAACCCTGGCCTCTCTCGCCTCAGGGCTGAACCTGTATGCCATCGCAAACATCATCAACCGCAACGGCGATGTCGTTGCCCCATCCATATACACGATGTCGGTGAGTTTCCAACAGCTGTACTGATAAACCAGCGACCGTGAGAAACTCTATCTGCGGACAACACCGCTTGAGCGATAAATTGGCAAGGGCATGACCGGCAGTCCAATCATACGCATGTGTCCCTGAGCGGCCAGTCAGCTCACTGGACATCGATCACCCATTCTCCCTTATTTCCTCATCAGAATGCCCTTTCCACAGCAAGCACCACAAACGTTTCGTCTCTGCGACACTTCTCGGGCGACATCGGCACATACATTCGCTCGACCTACATCGACACCACCACGCCAAATGCATATCCGTTCATGGAACCGTCTTTTATTCTCCTTCGGCAAGACTCCCAGCCCTACAGCATCGCCGAAGCTCAAATGCGTGCCACACTTCGTTTCCTCTTCTGGATGCTCTTTGGCGGGACAGAGACGGTGGGTAATCCGCGACATACTATGAACGGCTTGTGCAAGTGTCTGTCTATGGTGATTCTGTACGGCAGATCGATCTGAGTATGTGTGAACTGGTGGCCCTAACGCCATATATGTGTCTGGCCATCATCCTTCAGCAACCCTCGAATCGATCGACAGCATCGCCTTCAACCGGCTCCTTCTATCTTCAAAACAAATACATGCATCTCCAGGATCCCGATTTTCGACGCTTTGCGTATGATGCACTCAAACTGGTCACCCAAAACGGAAAGGTGCTCTTTGATGCATCTTCTCCATGCAATCCGCACTTTGACGCTAATGGGACCTATATAACCGCCAACTCCTGCAAGCACGGGTACTGCGTCGTCGATGGTCCGTTTCAAGACTCCTCAGTGACTCGGTGCATCTGCGATGCTTGATTCATGAACAACATGCAACTGGATTGCTCTGAGCCATCCGCGCCATTCATGATCCTCTTTTACGGCGTCGAGTCCTACAACACTGCCATTATGGCGTTCCTGAGCATCACTGGGCTCATCAACGCCGCCATCCTGGCCATGCTGTTCGTATTTCGAGAAAAGCCAAACATCAAAGCTATTTCGCCGAATTGTTGCTACATAATCGTTGTCGGGGCCCGTAAGTTGAGTCGACGCACATTTTTTTGGAACCCGACAGCCAGAGCCGAGCTCAAGGTGGAAGTGCGCCATCAGTTCAAGCGAAGGCCGTGATACTACCCGGAGTTTTGATCTGACTTTTGTTGGTATCGGTTCTAGTTTTTGGTCAAATCGGCGCACTATTCTATTCCGCCGAGCCCAGCACCTTGGTTTGCTCCAGCCGGATGTTCTTCCCGGTCATTGCCTTCTCCTCAATCTTCAGGTTTGTTGTCGTAAGAGGATCATTATCCCCCCCCCAAAGCTCGAGAGATATCTTCTCTTTCATGAGCCCTCGCACTGCCTGTCGGCTTGGATGATAGCCGCATGCTCGCTCGCTCACTCGCTGACTGCTGGTACTCTTTCTTGCCGCCAAACTGCATGCAGCATGCTCTTGATGAAGTCTGTGCGGATCTACATGATCTTTGAAAACCGACGCATGCGCGTCTTCAAGACGCCGGACTGGAAACTCATCCTCGCGACGCTTGTCGCGTTGGTTGCCGAGATTGTGGTGTGTGCGGCATGGGTTGCCGTGGAAGGCCCCACGGCCGAGGTCGAGGGCAGTTTCTACGGGCTGGTATGCACGGCGACGTTTTCGTCCACGGTGGTGCCCGAGATTGTCCTCTACGTCATCAACGGAGCCATCATGCTCGGGTGTGTGGCCTTTGCCTATCTCACCCGCGGTGCTCACGAGCGCTTCCAAGAGTCCAAGGTCATTGGCATATGCAGCTACATGGTCTCCCTGACGTTGGTGCTGTGCCTTCCGATCGTCTACATTCTCTCCGGAAGCTTGGACTCGCAAGCACTCTTCACCGTGGGCCGCGTGATCCTGGCTTGCTTGATCATCACGATCTCGTCGTTTGTCCCTGCAGCGCTGTTTGCAGGCAGGATCATCGGCGCCCTCCGCTCTGACCCTGGCGAAGATGAAAAGTCGGGAGCCCCCAAACCCATGCACACATCAGATAATTCCAGCATCCAAAGTCAGGGCATGTTGTCTGCAGACATTGTCACCTACGTATATGACTGCGGCGTCCAAGGTCTCAAGTTTGGAGGTGCCTGGGTGTCATCGACTGTCCTGGTGTTTGTCACCCTGGACATCATCGAATTTCGTGATCCCAGTCTCGACGGCCCCATCCAGGCAAGCTTCCGCTTCTCGGCATGTGGATGCGAGCTCTGTGACCCCGAATCAGATCCCGAAGGTGGCAAAGCACTTGCCCGAAGCGTCAAGCTCCGAAACAGCAAGTCTCAGCTCACGCTCGAGTTCGGATCAAAGGAGACAGCACTGACGTTTTTGAACAACTTCAAGGAAGCCAAAGCCAAGCCTCGTAATTCCAAAGTCAAGGAATCGGGGCCCTCGGTGACCTCGGAGGACAATTGGGGCATATCGCCAACGGAATCCTGGGCAATCTTGAAAGGCCCAGCACCGCCACGAACCGAAAGTGCAAAACGATCGTTAATCAGGAGTCTGGGGACGTCAGCGCATCTGGAACAAACGATCGAATCATTGCTTCTAGATTTGACGAAAGCATCGACAGCCAGAGGAGCTGAATCAAACCAGGAATATGTGGTCATGGTGGATAGAACTCCGGTTTTCAATTACATGGGGGGCTTTACTTGATGTACCATTTTTAATGCTTCGGGTGGGGAGAACAGGAAAATAACCTGCGGAACGCCCCGTCTCCGTTTCACAGTTGAGAGTGCGGGCAGCCCGGAACGAGCCGATATTGCTCCATTTCGGACAGATATGTCAGCACCTCTCCGCCAACATGAGAAAGATAGACGGGCCTCACAATTTATTGTAACGGCGAACGCGACTGGATTGTCCTGGACAATGACATCAATGACATTCTCTTACTATTGGGATGGCAAATACCGCTCCGGACCCAGCGGGCGGACTCTTTCTGTTTCAAAAGCGCACTTTTATTTGCGTGCGCCAGCCCTTAGCATCACTGATACTCGACAAATCGACGTTCTGGAAGGTGGCTACATGCCTCCTTCCCTGATGGCTCCCCACGATGTGCTTCGGACCACTTTGAACAGCGCCGTGAGGCAGTGCATCTGGGTTCGGTTGAGTGTCTTGGCTTGTTTGGCTTCGAGCAGATCGAGGGACAGAGCATACTCCATCGTCGGTCGGACAAAGGTCTTGTAGACCCGCACCAGCGATCTGGCGGTCATGTTGCCGAGGGTGTATCCTTGCTTTGCGATCCGTTGGGCCACTACTTGGGCTGTCGCCGTCATCCTCTGGATCTGTCGGTCCATCTGGAGGCCGTTGACGTCGAAGGTGGCTCCGAGGTACTTGAACTCCTTGGTCGGTTCAAGTCATGCGATCAAGACATGTCCGGTAATGATTGCAGCATCACCACCAACCAATTCAGTTCATCCCAACAGCACCGCAACCCGAGACCACCGATGGATAGAGTTGCCACTAGATTAGTCTCAAGCGCACATATATGTGTGTATTCAGGATCCATTGACAAAAAAAACGATTGCAAAAGCGGAGGGGGTCCTGTTTCCACGCTGCGAGCACTTTCATCGACAACATAAATAACTTGATAAAGGAAAAACTCTGTTGCTGTAGTAGTTGTTTTTTCTTCTGTCTTTCTTTCGTTCTTTCGTTCTTTCTTACTTTCTTTCGTTCTTTTGCTTTTGCTTTTGCTTTTGCTTTCCTTCGAAAAGGGGCTGATGTGTTTTGTGCTCTATGAGATGGGGGAAGGGGCAACAGATGCTTGAACATGCTTGGGGGATGGAGCTTTCGCTGGTATCGGTGTTCATCCTTCCCGAGGAGGCAGCAGCAGAGAGCCGCCTTGGTCTATGATTGAGATTCTCAGGCGGGGCAAGCTTTGCAATCTGGCACAAGGAATATCAGAGCTCAATCGACGGAGAGAGAGTGTAGAAATAAAAGGGAGAGAGAGAGATAGGGAAAGAGCGCGGCAGACACAAGTTGAAGCCAATCCGTCTGGTGAAAGCAGCCATCGATACCAGCAACTGAGCCCAATCTTTAACCGCGATCTATACCAGCAAGCTGGGGAGGGGTCTTTGACAATGTTTGGTGAAGGAAAGTAAAGAGGGATAGGTACAAAGGAGGAAACAAGATAAAGAGGGACAATTCGATGAACAGGTAAAGGCACAGCAGCGGCGGCCTCATGGGCTGGGAATGAGAGGCTGACGGTGAACAAGGCGATATATCCGAACGAGTCGAGGGACATTTCTCCAGAGCGCTGCCCGATCAGCGCCAGACACTGAGGTTGTCGTTGGAGCGGACGAGATGGTGCAGCGTCGAATCGAGGTCGGGAATCTGGTGCGAGGATAGACCATACAGAGCAATGGAGCTGAGCCCTGTCAGGGACTTGAGCGGCTCGACGGAGCAGAGTGCCTTGCAGTCCGATAGATCAACATCGCTGAGTTGCGTGCAGGGACGAAGTGCCTCGATCGATCGGAGCGACTCACAGCCAGTGAGATTGATCGAGCGGAGATTGTGGCACCGGCTGAGCACGCTGATGGACCTGAGGGTCTTGCAACGGGCGAGGCTGATACTCGTCTTTTGAGAGAGATCCTCCAGGCTGGCGCACTTTGCCTTCTCCAGGATGATGGCGAGGGATTCAGGGTCGACCGGCTCCTCCTGGGGCACGTCACTCTGGTCGTCCTCGTCGATCTGATCCCAGCGATCCTGATGGCGCTGGCTCTCTTGCCGGTGCTGCTCCGGTCCGCCAAGCTGGCTCAGCTCGTCAGCGCGAATCTCATTCGTCTCCATATCCCCGACTGCCGCAACAGAGTCCGATTCGACAAAGAGACCGGACCCGCGGCGAATGCGGTCGTCCACCGGCGCGAGCTCAATGGCTTCGTCTTCGACGCGGCCTTCACCGAGCACCGACAGATCAACCGAGAGATCGGAGAAGGAGCAGTCGGGCTCGGGACAGTCGCTGCCGGCTGGTGCCTCGGTGCCGTCGACGGACTGAGATTCCAGCTCGAGCTGGCTCTCGTCAAAGGCCATATCGACTTGCAACTCGTCGTCGGCGGGCGCGTCTTGGTCCTCAATGTCTGTGGGAGGCTGTGACTCGGCAGCGTGATTACCGTTGGGTTCGGCTTCGAGAGACAGGACTGGGACAGATGCTTCTTGAGGCAAAGAAGCATTATCTGCAGAATCAGGTGCTTCTGCGTGTGTGTCAGCAACGACCGGAGCCAAATCTTGCGCTTGTTGGGGTGGCAATGTGGCCGCATTTGACTGCTCGACAGGGTCGCTCGGGGTGGCAGCCAAGACAGGAGCCCTGTCCTCGGCCACGACTGGGAGGATGGCGGCTGGGCTCAGACTGGGCTGGCTTGTGGCGGGGACGACGAATGTCTCGGCCGGCTCTTGGTGCTTGATCGGTGCGCGAGAAGGCGTTGCGGAGGTCGATGGCTTTGCGATATCGCTTTGGGCTGGTTTGCGGGCGAGTGCTCCAAGGAACCCCATGATCAGGTCGGTGCCGACGTTCTGCGTCAGGTTGCCGGAAAGCAAGGTCTCGGGCTTGAGGATGGACCGGACAGTCAAGTCTGTCGCTGAGGGCTGTGGGCCGAGAGACTTGAGGGCCGTTTCCATGGCAGCAACTCGAGAGTCTAAGACGCTGCAGCGGGCCTCGAACTGGGCGGCCTGCTTCTGCCAAGGGCTTGCCGGATCGGCGATATGCGAGGCGACGGCCTGGACGAGGGCCTGCTTGCCACTTTCGCCAGCGAGGACGAGGGCACCCGAGCCCGTCATTTGGCCGGACTCGAGAGCACTGACCTGGTCGTCGAGCTGGTGGATGCTGCCGTCGACGAGATCCAACTTGAGAGTGAGCTGGCTGAGGTGGGCTTGGAAGGCCGTGCGGTCGAGATCCATATCGGCGGCAGCCTCCTCAAACTGGGAGATCTGCCCAAGCAGCTGGAGCTGAGCAGCGGCGGCCTTGAGCTGAGCAGCCTCGACCGAACCAATGCGGTCGCAGAGGCCCTTGATGGCGGCTTCGACCGAGCCAATGCGCGAGACCTTGGACTCGAGGTTCTGGAGCCGGCGCTGGAGCTCGTCCACGCTTTGGGGGTCGAGCGAGTGGTCAGCGCGGATCAGGTCGGCGATTTGGGTTGCCACGAGATCGGTGGAGGCAGGCCCGGCTTGGCTGCCGAGAGTGTCGAGTGCGGTCTCGAGCTTGGTGACCTTGCCGGCGAGCTGCTGCGACTTGGCCTTGAGCGAGGTGATTTCGGAGCGAAAGTGGGAGACAATGAGCCACAAGAGGCCGCTCAGAAAGAGGTAGAGCCATGTGAAGGAGCCGGTTGCAGAGGAAGCGTCATCGTACACGCTATGAAAGCCGGTCATTGGAAACAGGCAAAGGACGACCAAGAAGAGGCACAGAGAGGCGAGAGCAACGGGTCGTCCTGGCTGGGGTTTGTGGGTAGCAGCGAGATGAGAGAGCAGAAACAGCGCCGAGGAGGAGGAAGAGCGAAAGTCGACGCAGACAAAGAGGATACAGATACGGTCGAGGAACAGGACAGGGCTCGATGCGATGGAGGTTCGAGCTGGACGGACGCAAGTCCAGGCGAGGCAGAGGGGAGTTGGAGAGCGGATGGCGGCCAGAAGGAAGCGCCCCAGAATGAAGTGCCCCAGAGGCCGGGGACGGAGGGAATGGACGGACGCGCGGCCCGAAAAGGAAAGAGCGCGCCGCGGCTGTCGCAGTGCGGCGCCAAGCTGCGCACAGAGACTGCGTGGCCGCAGCACATCCAGAGCGAGGCTCGCCACATGCACTGCCACATACACTGCCACGGTCGCTGCCACAACAGTCGGACAGCACCGTTGTCATCTCTGGCTTCTGGCACTCAGATATCCCTGGATGTGCATGCTGGCGCTGTCCACCATGACCGAAATGCCCTCGAGTCCCGCGATGTGCATGTGCAGCGCTGCAGCCGTCCGCGAAAGCTGAAGCACAAGGCTGAAACGCTGGCCGAAATGCAAGCCGCAGCGCAGGCACCAGCGATCGTCCAGATCAACCTCGACCGCGTTCTTGCCGCCGATTCCCGCTCTCTGCCCTTCTGCCCGTTGGCAATCCAAACATCCAGCGCCACCATGAACAACATTTGCGTCTTTTGCGGCTCTTCCGACGGGGTCTCGCCCGTCTACACCGAGAGTGCTCGGCAGCTCGGCAACGAGCTCGTCCGCCGCAACATTGGCCTGGTCTATGGTGAGGCACACATTCTCGATGCCGCCGCCCCGCCCGCCTTGATTCCATCGACCATACCAGCGGTCGGCCGGCTCCTGTGTGTCCAGTGTAGCTGACCTCGCTTCGCCTGCACTCTCTCCTATCGTCCATAGGCGCCGGTCACCTTGGACTGATGGGCACGATCGCTAAGACGGTTGCCAACCAGGGAGGCAAAGTCCTTGGGATCATCCCCACAGCTCTCTCGCGATTCGGCAATGGGCTGAACATGATCGGCGAAACGATCGAGGTCAAGGACATGCACTCGCGCAAGAAGCTGATGGCCGATCGGTCCGATGCCTTTATCGCGCTCCCGGGAGGATACGGTAGGCGGGGACGACTGGGCTGATGTTCCAAGCAAGGCGAGTCGAGCGATCAGACGTCGGAGATGTGGTCCTGTGCGATGCGTCCTCCTCGTTTGATGGACAGACTTTTGGAGGATTGGGCTCATACGAGTGCCTGCTCTCGATAATAGGCACATTCGAAGAGCTGCTGGAGACCATTACCTGGTAAGCAGTCCGTAGTATAAAAGGAGAATCGGCCAACCCAAGATGGGGATCCGGCCCTGAGACCCGAGATCAGATCAGATACCAAAGAGGGCAGAGATCAGGTCCTGATGAAGGCTGTGGTAACGCGTAGGTCCCAGCTCAACATCCACTCCAAGCCCATCGGCATCCTCAACACCAACGGCTTCTATACGCACCTGATTGCCATGATCGACCACGCAGTCGCAGAGGTAGGTCGCCGCCGATCACGTCCCGAGGCGCTCGCGATCGTCCCTGGGTGCTGACACTCGACACGACGCTGCCGCAACAGGGCTTCATTCGTCCCCAGCAACGCAGCCTGGTGATTGTGCACGAAGACCCAGTCAAGCTGCTCGATGCCCTTGCTTCGTACACCAAGACCCAAGTCAGCGACTTTAAGCTGGACTGGTCCAGCGCTTGAAGGATCCTGTCGGAGCGCCCATGATAGAACATGACGATGATGCAGACCAGAGCAGACCACAGATCAGACCAGAGCCGACCACAGACCAGAGCCAAACTGTTGCTGCTGCTTGCACAGTGTGCGGGATCGCTGTGGCCCGGCCGTGCGACCCGGTGCGTCACCCTGCAGGGCGCGCCGTGTGACCGTGACGCTTCATGAGTCAGCCATGCCATGTCGGTCCGTCTTTGCGTCCTTTTGTCCTGGGCTGTGTGCCTCTGCCCGTCTTGCCGTCGTCCATCGCTGCCGCGGCCGTCTGTCCGTCTCTGCTGGGCTGTCGCCTCGTCCTGCCGCTTCTCCACCCACCCACCCATTTGAACCCTCGCTCCCACTCATCCAAGTTCGGCTGTCAGCGTGATATCCAGCAGCGACAGCACACAGCAAGCACAGGCAATCCCATCATCGACTCAAACCTCAGTCCAGTCATATCCATTTCCCACCTGCTTTCGTCTCAGTCCGCCCATCCGCCCATCCGCATCTTTCCTGCTCGCTCTCTTTCTTCCCCTCTCTCGCCCATCACGTAGAGCCGTTCGCTCATATATCGCTGCAAGAACCCCATCCTATCTACCTAAGCACACTCTCCCTGACTCTTCCCTGATTCGACCCGACACTCGACCTGACACTCGACCACCGCCTCGCTCCCCAACATGACCCAGACAACCTATCCGACCTTTGCCCATTCGCCGCTGCGCTCCTCGTGGGTCCCCGACCCGCCTTTGATGCGGGACGGCGAGATGCGCAAGAGTCGCGTCCGGAGCCTCAAGCTTGGCCAACACGACACCTCGTCGTTCGGTCCGCTCCTCCCGTCGCCCAGGGTTCATCCGTCCAAGAGCTTCGATACCTTCCCGTCGATCCTGCTGAACGCCGAGTCCGGACGAAGGTCGCCCGAGCCTCGTCGCACCCGCTCCCCAAGCCCGACTCTGCCCGAGGAACGAGTGTCTCTTCCTCTTCCTCCTCCTTCCCCTCCTTCTTCGCCTTCTCCTCTTCAGACCGAGAAGCCCGTGACGAGGCGGCGATCGGTGTCATTCAGAGTTCCGTCAGAGAGCACTCCAGAGCCCCATGGCCCCAAAAGAGCCTCATCGTCTCCACCTTCCACACCCACTTCGCCCCCGGCCTCCCCGATATCGCCGCCGCTTTCGCCATCCTCCCCAGTCTCGCCCACCTCGCCCACCTCGCCGGCATCGCCAGTGTCGCCAGTATCGCCGGTGTTGTCAGCAACGCCCCCGTCTTTGGCTTCCATGGCCTCATCTCCTGTCCTTGACAAAGCTGCCCACCCACCACAAGAGTCTTCATGCCAGTCGCAACCGGCGTCATCGAGCAAACCCGAGTTACCATCTGTATCATCGAGCGCGTCCACACCATCTTCTGCATCATCGGGCACATCCGTGCCGTCGTCGGCAAGCACCGGTGCTGGAGCGACCCAGCCGCGAAAGCTTCATCGGGGCCCGGTCTATCGCATTCTCGACCTCAACGAAACCATCCGTCAGGCACTGCATGCTCGCCATCAGCTCTCGCACCAGATTGGCGACATGGTCGAGGAGATTGTCGATCTCCACACCATCAAGACGCGCCAGGAACACCTCAAGAGTCCAAGTCAGGCGACTCCGACCAAGCTGCACACCTCCTCGTCGATGCCGAACTTGGTCGCGTTTCTGATGCCGTCGGCCCGGGATGCCCAACCGTCTCCGCGTCCCGAGAGCCCTGCACCGTCGTCTGGATCGCGGTCCAGCGCTGTGGCAGTCCCGTTTTCGCTTGCATCGGCCACGCTGATATCCGCCCTGCCACGCCTGCCGTTGCTCGGCTTGTTTGCCGAAAAACGCAGCGTGAAGATGGATCCTGCCAGCAATGCCAGCGTAGTTGATGTCGATGCTGATGCTGATGCTGATACCGACACCGATGTTGCGGATGCTATGGATGCCACAAATGCCATGAATGTCATGGATGCCATGGATGCTATAGATGCCATGGATACTACTATGGATGCTGCAGTCCCACGCATGGCACCTTCAAGCACACACGAGAAGAAACGAGGTATCGCCAGTCTGAATGCCAACAACAACAACGTCAACAACAACGTCAACAACAATGTAAATAACAGCGTCAACACCAACAAAAGCAACGACCGTAACAGAGCTGAAAGTGACCCGGATGAGGCCCTGGAGTATTACCAGCGCGGCCTCTTCAAGACCCGCAAGCGATTGGCTCTCAGTCTCAAGTACGACCTGATCGACGCCGAGGAGCGGGTCGCGCAGTCGGATTTGTTCATTTTGCAGTCGGAGCTGCAGCGGCTCGATGGGCGGCTCAACGAGCTGTTTGCAGAGCGCAAGAACATCAAGCAGATCCAGAGTAAGTTCGAGAGACGGAGCGATGACAGGGAGACGCTTGTGCTCGGCGTGTGACTGGGGTGGAAGGGCGGCTGGTTGGGCGGCTTGCGGCTTATCTGGGCGAATATCGGAGATGGCACGATTGGTGTGCTGGTGATGGCGACGATGGCAGTGACGATGGCGACCATCGCGTCTCTGGAGATGGCAGGGGGGGGGCACCGACATGTGCCGCGACATGTGCCGAAAGCCGCCTAAACTCGGGTGTGGCGCGGGGGGCTCGCCGTGCCTCCCCATCACCGCTTTGGCCGTGCCCATGGCGATGGCGGCGCGTATTGGTGCCCCCCCCCGCTCGTCCGCCTCGGTTGGTGCTTAGTCTTTGGGGGCCCACTCTTCTAGGTTGGTGTGTCTCTTTCCCCCACGCTCAATCAACACGGGAAAGGCCCCGGTCTGCACTGGCTCATCGAGTCTCTCCTTGCCTCTGCCAGATCGCTTGCTGTTCTCCCCCCGCAACAACTTTAGCCTTCGCAAGAGGGTGCTGCTCAAGCGTCTGATCAACGCCATCTCGGAACAGCAGTTCGAAGACGACAACGACGATAACATCAGCGACGAGGGCCTCAAGATGTCGCTGTAGCCGTGGTGGCTGCGACCAAGGGCCCGCTCAGTCAGCGCCCCCCAGAGTCGAATGCAGAGGACGCGCCACCTTTGCGGCTCGGCCGTGGCGGTCTGAGCCATCACATGTGCTGACCTGGTGTCAGCGCTTCCTGGCGCGGACTGGCCAAGGGCCGGCTCTGGGAACCCGGGTGGGGACTGACCGTTTCCCCGGATGCGGCGGTTGGTATGCTATCGAACGGATGGATGCAGCAGGCCCGAGCTGCAATGGCGAGTCCACTTCGACAATATGGTTGATGCCGCTCTCAAGATGCGATGAGGGTCGCACTGAAGCTGCAGCGCAACCCACTCCCGGGATGCGGTTGATATCGATGTCGATGTCGATGTCGATGTCGATGTCGTCCGTCCAGGCTGCATCCTGGACACACTTGATGCGCCGCGACAAAGCACAGGCCGTTTCCCGAGCTTGGCCCATCCAGGCGATAGCCGGACCCACCTGGCCCACCTGGCCCAGAAAGGATACCCGGGAAACCTGGATGACTGGTGGGCGCTGGACCACCGTCGGCGCCATTCTTTGCGTTCTATCCGTCTCTGTCTTTCCGTCCTTTTTTTCATTTGCGCCGTTCTTATCAACTGATCCAGCACACAATCTATCATCGTCTCAATACACTATGTTGAGGGGGGGGGTCTGACTCGCCCATCGAATCTTCGACAGCCGTCCTTCTGATGACCCGGCTGACCAGCCCTCGTGAACGGCGCCACAAGGTTCGCAGCGAACCAGTCGAGATACCTGGATCTGCTGGGGGAAAGACCCCGCGACTGGCGAGGCAAATTGGCCGTGGGAGCGGCCGATGAAGCGGAGTGAGAAACGTATTTGTGTGAGAGCAAATGAGCCGCCGGAGGAATTATGCTGATGGGGCGAGGCGTCTGGCCTCGGAGATGTGTGCCAGAACGAGATCCTCGCACAGCGGTGATTTGAGTTTGCCGCCGCTGGGCTGCTGGTGACCAGACCGGACCTGTCACATGGCGATGGTCTGGGCGTGCCACCTGCCGAGCGGCCACCCCCGGCCGCACGAGAAAGGCGTCGGTGCGAGCAATGCAAGACGGGCGATGGCGAGCAGAATCTCTTGGGCCACCAGCCAGCCAGTCAGCCGCCAGAGAGCGGGTGGGGCCGCCACACCCACCCCGTTGCTGCCGAAAAAAAGAAAGGGAAGGGAACTGCCTCAGTGCCTGGGCAGTGCCTGGGCAGTGCTTGGGCAGTGCTTGGGCAGTGCCATGAGAGCAGCGGGACAGGGGTGGATCGAGATGTACTTGCTGCCGCGGCTGGGCAGGTGGGCGGCACAGATCGCGCCAGCGCGAGATTGCCAGCGACCAAGGAGGACAGGGGCAGAAGCCATGCACTGCGCAATGGTTGTCATGGCCATGCACATGGACAAGCAGGCCCAGCCGGAAGGACGAGATCGTTCGCGATCGGGAAGACGCGGGTGGCAGTGGGGGGAGGGAACAAGGGAGTCACGAGCCGGCGTTGCGGAGGGGTGGCAGGTGGCGCTCGTGCCTGAACAAAGGACGACCAAGCGCGGCTGCACCCCTTCAAGGCTCAGTACTGCGCGAGTGCACGTCGAAGCGGGTGCAGATGGAGTGGGGGTCGATGGAGCGAGTGCAGATCGATGGAACGAAGCGATGGCGATGGCTCGAGTCGGGCAAGCAGCAAGTCCAGCGACCAGTCCATCGATGCGGATCTAGAATGGCAGACACAACAACACACTCAACAGTAACAATGCCGCCGCAGACAACGGCCACAGCCACTGTGCAAATTTGACTCAGCGCCCTGTCCCCCCCCTTCAAGGCTGCGCGCAGCCTCACACAGACTGCGTGGCACAGCACACAAACTGCGTGGCGCCTGTCTGTCGGTGCACGCCCCCGCCAACAAGGCGCCTCGCGCCCTCTTTTCTTTTCGCTGCCGTGTTTCCCCGCGTTGCCCTTTGTCGCCCGCGGCCCTCCCCTGTCTCACCCCCGACGCTGGCTTTAAATACGCCCGGCGCCCTGAAGCACATCCTCAAGGCCCTCCAAGGTTCGGCGCTGGCCAGAAGAGAAAAGGTGTCCGGCACAAGGGCCTCCCTTACCTTTGCTGCAGTTGCTGTCGTCTGCTTGCCTTTGGCTTGTCGTTTGCTTGTCGTCTGCTTGTCGCTGGGCGCTCCTCCACCGGCGTCTGCTATATCGACCCCTCTATCGCCCCGGCCATCGCCTGCTCCGTGGTCTTCTTTCGCCCCAGGACCTTCTCTCTTGCTTGGATCCCGCGGCCTGTGCTGGAATCCTGCGACTTGCGCTGGAATCGTGACGCACCACACCGCCTGGGAACTCGACACTCGCGCTGGACTTTCGCAACAAGTGCCTCAGTCCCGCCCCGAATCCCACCCCGGATCCATCTCGGTCTGAACGTCTCCCCAGGCTCTGCAGCAAGCAAGCACCGAGCCTCGTCTCGCCCACGGCCCACTCCCCTATAGACTGCCCACTACAACTCACCATCTTCGACTCTGCGCCAAGATGTCCTACCCTGCCAAAGAGATCGAGGCGTCGATGGACTACGACTGTGTCGTTGACCTTCTGCACGAATCCAAGGCCCCAGCCGTCGCCTCCACCGACTCTCGATCGCTGCTCACCCACTCGGCCCTCAAGTCCTTCATCATGGGCTGCCCCATCGGGCCCATCAAGCCCAAGCCCAACCTGCGAGTCGGCATTGCCTTGCCCGACAGCCCCGAGCTGGCTGTCTGCCTCATCACCCTCATGACCTACTGCACGGCCGTGCCGCTCAGTGTCAGCCTGACGGCCGAAGAATTCGAGGTCGAGCTCAAGAGCTTGAAGGCGAAATGCATGATTCTGCCCGTCTCCATGGCCGAGGTGCGTATCTCGATACCATGTTCGGTGTCGTCGGGGGGCTGGTGCTTTTGTGCAAGCCGGGCTGGCTGGTTCGCGGATGGCTGTTCTGTGCCTCGGTTCGCTCTGGAACCCTGTGCGCGGTGTGTCGGTCGGCCATTGCACCACCGGCTTGGCATTGTCGCTGCAGCCAGCACATTCGACTGCCCTATTCTCGATGCTGTTCTCGATGTTCTCGATGCTGCTCTCGGGTGTCACTCACCTCCATTCGGCCCTGCTCTGTCGCTTCCAGGATCCCGTCGTCAACCGTCTCGAAGGCCTGGGCATCCCTGTCTTCCTCCTCACCCCCGATTCCCTAACAGCTGGTCTGTTTTCGATTCAAAGCTGCCGCCAGCGCCAGGAACCGCCCAAGGACAACCGGAGATCGAGGGCCTATTCGATGCGACACGAGTACTCGGCTCCCGAGGACGAGGCCATGCTTCTCCGTACCTCCGGAACCAGTGGCAACAAGAAAACGGTGCCCTATACCCTGCGCACGCTCCTGGTCGGCGCCATGTGCGTCGCTCGATCGTGGGGCCTGAAGGTACGCACATGATGCCAGACAAGCACCTTGGCATTCCTCCTCGCTGCCTTCCTCCGCGCTGCATTCTTTTCTCCCAGCTTGGGACATCGTGCTCGCTCATTCTGTCGCCATCGTCTGGCCACCCAATTCTCACGCGCTGTCTCGTTGTGTCGTCCGACAGGAGGGAGAGGTCAATCTCAACATGATGCCCATGTACCACGTCGGCGGCATCGTCCGTAACTGTCTTGCCGTCATCCTGAGCCGATCGTGCGTCATCATGACCAAGGGCTTCGACCCGGTCGTCTTTTGGGACATCATGGAGAACTCGCAGGTGACTCCGACGTGGTATTTCGCCGTCCCCACCATGCACCACGCCATCCTGCAGGAGGGTCGGCAGCGCTTTACCGGTGCCAAGAAGGTGCCCACTTCCATTCGCATGATCTGCAATGCCGGCGGCGGTCTGCTGCCGTCGCTCGCTGTCGAGCTGCGTGAGTACTTTGGGTGCACTGTCCTGCCGTCCTACGGTATGACAGAATGCATGCCCGCCACCACGCCCCCGCTGAACTACAAGCTCGACCGGCCCGGCACATCCGGTATTTCTGTGGGTAAGTGAGTCCCACTGATTCACCACTCTGTGGCAGCAGCACCAGCATGCTGTGCTGTCGTCCATGATCACTGGATCCCATTGGATCCCACTGAATCTCATTGCATCTCATTGCATCCCACTGAATCTCTTTGGAACTCTGTCATCCTCTCATTCCCAACTCACCCGCACTTTCTCGCCCAGGTCCCGAAATCGCCATCTTTGACGGCAACGGAGACCGCATGCCTCTTGGTCAGATTGGCAACATTGGTCTCCGCGGCGTGCCCTGCTTTGGCGGCTATGAAGGCGACGAGGCTGCCACCAAGAAAGCCTTCAACAAGGAGGGCTTCTTCGACACGGGCGATATGGGATACATGGACAAGGAAGGATATCTTTGTGAGTGTCTGGTGCCATTTGATTCCCTCAACGAAAGCTGCTGCTGCTGGCTAGAGGATCCAATCTGAATCGCCTTGGTAGTCTGCAGCGCCCGTCCGTCTCTTGATTTTGTCATTTTCCTCACTCTCGCATTCCCACCATTGTCTCTTTTCCAGTCATCACTGGCCGCTCAAAGGAAGTCATCAACCGTGGCGGTGAGATTATCTCGCCCGTCGAGATCGAGGATGCCGTCGTCGCCCATCCGCGAGTCCAGCAGACCCTGGCCTACTCCATTGCCCACGATGTGTTGCAGGAGACCATCGGTGTTGTCATCGTCTCTGAGCCCGGTGCCCCGCGAGTCGATCTCAAGGAACTGCAAAAGTATGTCTCGCTGACTGAGCGCACCGCTGGGTGGTTCTATCGAGTGCACTGCTGAATGGTGGCGCTTGCCCATGCCTCGTTTGTCTGGCTCGCGGGTCGCTGCCTGTCAGCGTTTCGTATTGCCCTGATATCCGTGGCCACCGGCTCCGGCTTCTCGGAGTATACCGTCGCTGACCGCACCCTTCCTGTGTGTGCCTAGCTTTGTTTCAAAGACCCTCCACCCCTCCAAGTGGCCCCAGGCCATCTGCTATATGGACAAACTGCCCAAGAACCAAGGCAACAAGCCCCTCCGTATTGGCCTGGCAACCCGCCTTGGCATCAAGGAGATGACAGACAAGACTCCTATGTACGACCGTCTCTTTGAAGCACATGCCCCTCCCGTCACCGCCAGCATCAAGGAGCCCATCCCATCGCGCCTCGTCATCATCAACGAGGAGCGAGTCAAGCGCCTGGCCGAGAAGCACCCAGATGTCAAAGAGGCCGCTGTCCTGCCCAACCCGGACGGCTCCATCAACCTCTACATCGGCACTTCGTACACCGGACTCGATCAGGCCAGCATCAAGAAGCACATGGACGGCCGCATCCACGACTATGAGCATCCCAAGAAGGCCATCTTCATGCCCAAGCTGCCGCGCTTCTCTGATGGAGAACTGGACTATGACGCCCTCGAGAAGATGGGCAGCGCCAAGGGCGGCGACTCGGAAGGCATGCCCCCGATGCAGAAGATGGTCGCCCAGATCTTCAAGGAAGCGCTTGAGCTCGACCACATCCCTGGCGCCGGCGACGACTTTTTCGAGTTGGGTGGCAATTCGCTGACAGCCGGTCGACTTGCCTCGTTGATCAGGTAAGCCCCTCACCGTCCAGCAACTCCTGGTCGTTTCAGTTCGCCATATTGACTGTATCGCCACGCATTCTTTGGCTGTTCAGAAAACGCTTCGATGTCACCATCGCCGCCATGATGTTCTTCCAGAGCCGCACGGTCGAGCAGATTGCCGGCTTGATCTCCGAGATGCTCCCTGCCGACTTTGTTATGGAAGAGTCCGAGATGGGCGCCGCCAAGAACCGCCCGCCCCGCCCTCGCAAGCCCAGCCCGGCAAAGTCGTCTGTGGCGCCCGTGACCCTCTTTATCCAGGCCCTGCCCTTTTTCTTCGGCCCGTGCAAGGTCGTCCTCCAGTGGATCACGTTCGCCTACGGCCTCAAGCTGCTCGAGTTCATCTATGGCATCTTTTTCGATCAGCGCCGTACCCCGGCCATCCGCACGCTCATGGTCATCCTGTCGCTGATTGGCACCAAGCTGTCGTTCTGGACGATTCTGCCCATCCTGGGTATCCTCACCAAGTGGATCATCATCGGTCGCTACAAGGCCGGCAGGTGCGTTTTGCTTCCCCCTCACCCTATCGTGTCTAGGGTCACACCGTGCTTCATCGCGATTCCCTTCTGGTCTGTGATCAATTGCGCCGCTCGCTGACAAGTACTTCTTTCTGATCCGCCATCTCTCTCCGACACAGCTACCCTCTCTGGGGCTCCTATTACCTGCGCTGGTGGTGGGTCGACCAGGTGCTCAACCTGTGCGGCCACGGCATCTTTGGCGGCACCAACTTTAGCCGTGTTCTCTACTTGCGGTTGATGGGTGCCTCCATCGGCAAGAACGTGCACATCGACTCCATGACCAACATCCGCGAGTTTGACCTCGTTCGCATCGGCCATGGCTGTGCCTTTGACACGAGCCGTGTCCGCCCCTTCACCATGGAGACCGGCAAGATGGTGCTGATGCCCATCCGGATCGGCCACTACTGCGTCGTCAACGTCAGCACCGTCATTGCCCCTGGCGCCACCGTGCCAAACAACACCGTCTTCCCGCCCCTGTCGTCCTCGTACGAGCTGGAGGATGCCTCGACAAAGTACACGCCCCTTTGCCGAACGACAGCGCCCTCGCCCAACCTTTTCGTCAAGGCCCTGCTCGGCTATCCCATCCTCTTCCTCGTGTGGTTCATATCCTCGATGCCGTGGATGTTTGTGCTCAACCGTATCGCCCAAGTTCCCTTCACTCCCGATAACTCCCTGACCACATCCTTTGCCGAGATCCTGCTCTTTTTCGGCAACCCGGCCCGTGTGGGTCTCCACATGGCTGCCGTGTGCTGCAACCAAGTTCTCAGCCCGATCGTTGGCCTGCTATGCTGCATCGTCATCAAGCGTGTCTTTATCGGCAAGTTCAAGGCCGGGCCGCGCAAGATCACCCAGCTCAACCTGCTGCGCTACTGGCTCATGGAGGAGCTGCTCGGCGACGGCACCTTCCGCGGCGTCTCGGCCCTGATCGGCAAGCACTACGAGCTCACTAGCATCATCTACCGCGCCCTGGGCTCCCGCGTCGGCAAGCGCATCTACTGGCCGGGCACGCCCGTCAAGGTCTATGAGTTTGATCTGTTTGAGGTCGGCAACGACGTCGTCTTTGGCTCCCGCTCGCACATTGCCAACTCGGACCACTTCCAGAGCGCCAAGATCATCATCCGCTCGGGCGCCATGTTGGCCGATCGCTGTGTGCTGCTGCCGGGCTGCACCATCGGCCGTAACTGCGTCATGGGATCGGGCGGTCTCGGCAAGGCCTTCACGTACTATCCGGACGGATCGATCTGGATCGGCTCCAAGAACGGCGGCGCCACTCTCTGGGACGCCGGCGACCCGGTTGCCGCCCGCTCCCAAGACACCCGCACCCCATTCGCCCGCGCCTTCTATATGGGCACGGCCAACTTTTTCGTCCTGCCCGAGGCCATCTGCATCCTCTACAGCACCTTCTTCGAGGCCTTCACGGGCTGCTACTGGACGATGGGCATCACCGGCGCCGCCATGATCGGCCGCATCGCGGTCATGCACAACTGGTTCGGCAACAACATCACCTACCTGTCGTACTTTTGGCCGCTGTTCTTCTTTGCCACCGCGACGGGCACCTTCCAGGTCCTCAGCTTCGGCGCCCTGTTCATCACCATCGCCATGAAGTGGATGACCATGGGCAGACGCAAGGTCGGCCGCTACGACTGGGACCTGTCCTCGTACTGCCAGCGCTGGCAGATCATGCTGGGAGCACAGTCGATCCGCCACGGCCTCCTCGATCGCATCCGCGGCTCCTGGTACATTGTTGCCTTTTTCCGGGCTCTCGGCGCCAAGGTCGGCAAGCGTGTGTGTCTGTACCCGACCGGCGGCGATCCCATGATGACCGAGCCCGACCTGACGACCTTTGGAGACGACGTTGCCCTCGACCGGGCCAGTGTCGTGTGCCACATCAACAGCAAGGGCCAGTTTGCGCTCAACCCGCTGGTCATCGGCAGCGGCGCCGTGCTCCGGGCCTACTCGCGCCTGCTCTCGGGTGCCGAAATGGAGGAGGACTCGACCCTCCTCGAGCACACCCTCGTCATCAGTGGCGACATTATCGAGGCCGGCACTGTCTGGCAGGGCTGGCCATCGTCCGAAGTCACCCCGAAGGCCCCCGTCATCCCGGCCCGCAAGAACACCGACGGCAAGGCGACGCTTGGCCGAGACGACCGAGCCGGCACCATTCGCGGCTCTGCTCGCTCCACCAGCCGCGCCGGCACCCCGAACACAGGCTCGGTGACTCGCCAAGGCACACTCCCTCATCGCGGCCAGAGCATGTCCCGCAGCAAGTCCAACACCCGCGAACGACCGATCCGCGGCCAGTCCGACTCTGCGGAGCAAGACCGAGAAGGCGGCCAGCGCAGAACTCGCCGCTACCGCTACTCGCAGTTCCACGGCACCTTCAAGCGCTCGACGGCTGTCCAGGGTCGCTGAGGCGGCTGAGCAACGCATGCTGGAGCTGACAGCGTCGCTCCGGTGTCTATCTGGCATCTCACTTTGGTGTCCTTCACTTTGGTGTCTCTCTCCCATGTTCCCTTAAATTGGATCATCTCTCATAGGGATAATATAGCAGCGTACCCATTTTGAAACAGGACACCTTGCCTTGACTATAATCCATCATGGCCGTCCATCGCACCCTCGATTTTCTGCGACGCTGCACTGCGATACTGCCCCGCCCTGAATCGCAGCGTCAGCGTGGCGCCCAAGCAACCCGCCGAGGTGCCTGTTGGGACGCGGCGGCTTCTGGTCCTTATCACCCAGGCGTGCGCAAAGGGCGATCGGCCCAACCCGACTTGCCCATTCATCGTGCACGATCGATCGATCGTCTGGGTAGCCAGTGCATCCACCCACTCACATCCACTCATCCGCCCCATGCCACCGCCGTCGTTCGATCCCGACCTCGACTCGTTCTATGTCTTCAAGCAGCTGGGCGAGCGACTGCTGGACATTGCTCGCCGTGCCAAGAAAGAAACCATCATCGACACCTCGTACTTTATGTGCTTCTACGGCGAATGGCACCACGAAACCCTCTTTGAGCTGCTGCTTGAGCGGCTGGACGTGATCCAGGTGAGCAAGCGGGCTCTCCCAGATGGACAGATCGACACTTGATCGCAGCAGAGCCGTCGACCCTTCTCGCACCCAATCCATGTCGACGCCGACCCCCGGACCACTCATCCGCATGCTTGGTCCCAGCCCATCCAGCGATGGAGGATCATGATCCTGCTCGACTATGTGTGCGATCGCACCACCTTATTCAAGTCCCACATTGCCGAGAATTTCGAGGAGCTCTTTCGGCTGACGATCCCCAGCAACGATGTCTCATCCAACGGCGTGCGGTTTGTCAAAAAGATCCTGAAAAAGTGGGCCAAAGAAGGTTTTGTCCCGACCAAGTCTGTCACCGCTGCCGAAGAGCGGTTGGAGCCTTTCCAGGGCGTCATGTAGGATTCTGTTATGGGGGGTCTTGGAGGAGGCGAGAGGCGGGAGGATATGGCCCTGCGGCCCTGCCTTCCTTCGTGGATGAGCCGACAACGAATCGGCGGGCTGCAGTGGATTCTAACAGTCATTTGTCCCGCTCGCAGCGATGAGCAAGGTGTCGCTGCCGAGAGGCGCTCCTCCGATCCCCATCACGATCCCAACGTCGTCATGGGCCTACATGTCAAGAAGATCCAGGACAAGATTGAGACTGAGCGAGAGCAGGTAAGCTGCAGCCGACTCCTCGAGACCTTTTGCTCCAGGCTTCAAGCAACCGCAACTGCAGCCGCGAGCAGGAGCCTTCGCGGGAGACTCTGACCGCCTGGCTGACTTTGTCCGTCGTCGGAACGGCAACAGCACAAGCGGAATCGAGAGGCATATTGGCTGCAGTCCACCAACGACATCGACATGCGGAACAGCTCGGGCCATGCGATCGAATTCTCGAGGCTCTGGCAGACGCTGCCTGACCTCGACCAGCGCGACCTCTGCGATCTCCTCCACGAACATCAGACCTGGCTCATGGACACCTGCGGCGAGGACGAATGGGACCGGTTTGTCGAGCGAGACTGGGAATCGGCCCCCGCCGACCCGCTCGTAGCATCGCATCCATATGACTATCATGCCGGCGTCCATGGCGAGGGCGGCTATCCAGACAACAGCATCCACGGCCTTGAGCCTCCATACGCGGCCGCTCCGGATGAGCATGCCCGCTCCTCACTCGGATATGCGGGTTATTCAGAGCCGCCTCTGGACGCACATCCGTCTGGCTATCGGTCGGACCGCGATTACGAGCAGCCTCAAGGCCAGGCGCCGCCGTCCTCCCAGCAGCAGTCTGGATATCAACACCACGATTCGAGCAAATACGACGAGCAGTACTCGGCCTACTACCAGCAACAGCAGCGCCAGAGGCATCCCGGCTCGCAACATCCGCACGAATCTCAGCACGATTACCACTACCAGCATCAGGCTGCGCCAGACTACCACGGCTCGAGACAGTCGTCGCAGGGCTACGGCTCATACCCGTCATACGAACGCAGCAGCACCCGAGCGGAGAAGTAAGACAATTACTCCGGTCGTTGCTGGAGAGCGCCGAGAAGCAAGCATCGCGATGCCAAAGGGGTCATAGGTGGCTCTATTCGGCTGGGTCTTTGGATTGCCTGGCAAAGCTGGTCCGAGCCAGCCGCACACAAAACGACGACCTCCCCCAGGCAGCAGTATCGCCATATCATGCGTGCCGCAATCAAGGGTTGTAGTCGTCAACCAGCAAAACAATATCGACTTGGTCGCTGACACCTGGACATGTGGGGGCGGGGGTGGGGAACATCAGTGCCAGTGGAACCTGCCATCCAGACGGGATGCTGATAGTCCACTGGGCCAACTGCAAGCAGTTGATGGTGTTTCATTGATGCTGCGCTGCGTCCATAGTTGCGCAATACATACCCTGCAGGAGAAGCTCGCTTGCATAATTGACGACCTTGGCTTTCTTTGCGGCCTTGAGGGTGCCGACGAGGGCCTCGAAGATGTTGGCGCAGCGATCGTCCTTGACGATCACTCCAAACTTGACCGAGTATTGTCCGGACGCTGGCGCCGACCAGGGATCGCCAGGGATGGAGAGGTCGAAAGGAACCAAGGCGCAAGGCTCAGTCGTTCGAAGCAGTGCTGGTGAGGTGGGGAGCCCCCGGCTGACATCCAGCAACTAGTTTCGCGGCCATGTGGTCAGGGATCGGATCGACCCTGGCTCGATATGAAGACTCACCATCGCAGGTACCGAGACGCTTGATCTCGCCGATGAGCAGCTTGATTTCCTGGGCGACTTGGGCGGGAGTCATCTCGCAGCGGGTGTCGATGCAACGGGTGGTGATAGTGTGATGGCGGGCAGCAAACGTTTCTTTGGTCGATAACACAGCCCAACGATTCTCCACGGCGCTTGGCGGTTCGGCTGGTGCTTGTCGATGTGCTTCGATTGCTGTTGGTGCTCCTGCACGGCTCCCGGGGGCACTGGCAGTGTCGGATGAGATGAGAGGATGGGGGGCAAGGCCGCCCGCTTTCCTGGCGCCCTGGTCGATTGCCCCAGCCCAGGGTGTCCCGAAAGCCTTCTGTCCTGATCTGCCCGCCTCCTCCCTCATCGCCGTCGCCGTCACCATCGCCAAATCGCATCCGCCCCCAATGAACCCATCGACAGCAGCGACGATGCACCCCATTCTCTCGCGTGCAACCTCCCAAGAGATCCAGGTGCTCTATTCGCAGTTCAAGAACAGCCTCGATCTCCTGATCGACCATGCCGCCAAGACTCCGATACCCGAGCTCGAGTCAATGACAACCCCGTTGACGGAGCGCCCGCCAGGTGCCTCGGACAAGTCGATCGAAGAGGGCACCGTCTATCTTGGCCAGGTGTGCTCGACCATGGAGGAAATCTTCTCGCATGGCTTCATGGGTAATGACAGCAGCGAGCCTGCCAACGACGGTTGAGCCCAAACGACCTCGACTGCCGCCCATTTCATGCATGGCTGCGGATGAGCCATCGGTCGCATGCGCTTATCCATGACTCTCCACCCTCCCCCTGCCCGAATGCAGCCAAGCGGAGCTGGCTTCGGACCAGAACCGTCTGGGATTTCATCGAAGAAACCCTCCGCAAGTACTCGAGCGAGCAGATGGATGTCCAAGCAACCCTGGCCACCGTCAACACCATGACCGAGGCCAACCCCAGCATGCGCACCAAAGTTTGGATCCGGCTGGTGAGAAATGGCTCTCGGAGTTGCATTCGGCGCCGCCGGAGTGCCCCGCATATACCTCGCATATACCTCGCATATGTCCAAAGGCCCCGCTCGAGAGGCCGCAGCGACGCAGCATGTCGGTGGCTGACGAAACAGTCCTATTGTCCCCGCCAAAGACGCTGATGCAGCAGACCCTCGGCGACCACATCCACACCCTGATTGCGAATCGGACGGTGCTCGCTGCGTGGTACGAGCCATGGGCATTCCTGATGCAGCCCGACAAGGCCGACCCGCTCATAGGTCGGTGCATCTCCTGCATGCAACCACAAGCCGCCGACTCGGTTCAGACCTGACCAGCAAGCCCTCCCCCCCTGCCTGGAGTGAAGCACCCATACTGCCGAGCATTCATCGCACTCACGCCGAATGCGGGGGGTTCGATAGCGTACGATTGGGCGCCTTTTCTGACCAATTCTGCGCTTCGGGTCATTTCCCCTCATTCAGGAATGCTGCAGGGTCTGACGCAGCTCGAGTTCAATCTCTATCTCAAAGACGAGTCGTCGGAGCTGCTTACGGAAAGCAAGAGGTTAGTGCGCTGGGTCGGTCCATTTGGTCGGGCGTCAGCACTATCTCGTTGCCAGCAGTATATATGCATGTGGACAGAATGAATGTCCTGATATTCGTTTATTGTGCCGTCCAGTCGAGCGCCATCCACAAGCACTACAAATGCGGCCAATGCTGCGAATGAGCTCCTCAAGACCGGCATCGCGGGTATCGGCAGTCTCACCGAGAGCATCAACATCAGTGGCATCGCCGCGTCTCTACAAACCAAAGTCGAAACAGGTGCTCGGAGATTCTGAGTGTAGCCGCTTGTATTTGTGATAGTGCAGTTGCGGGAGTCGCTGCAAATCAGGCTGCCAGTGCGATCCGATATGCACTTGACCTGAATGTCCATCCTAAAGCAGCGGCTGCCTTTGTCTCTTAACCCTCGACTATCACAGTGCGCACTGATGGAATCAATCTGCTCGCCGAGTCCCTCAAATCCAGGTTCGTCCGCGAATAGCATGCCCCCGACCTCGTCAGCACCAAATGCCGTCGTCCGCGCTAATCCGACTGGGATACGATGGTGAATTCGATAGATCCCTTCCAGTCTCCTCGCGCGGTGCAGGCGAGGCTAGCGAAGAACTTGAGAAGCTTCGGACTCAGCTCGAAGCTGAAAGAAACATCCGGGTGCAGCTGGAAGTCCAGATTCTGTCGATGCAGCGGGCCAAGGACGACGACGAGCTCAAATTCAAGTCCGACTTGGCCAAGATGGAGCAGAAGGTCCGGGAACTTGCTCAGTCGCTCGAGGTACATCCAAGTCCACGGACAGCTCGCATTCAGGATGCAGTGCCGACTCTGTGCTCTTTCTGGTGGCCTGGGGGCCATTGTCCGACTTTGGTTATGCCTAGTCGGATCCATGCTCGACACGTTCATCGATTTGATTGTAATGAGATGGGGCTGACACCATTCTGTTGCGCGACTCTCTGCTGCACAGCTGAACGATAACCGCCTCAAAGCGACCCGAGAAGAGTTGGCACATAGCCTGCGCGACCAGGCTGACCTCAACGCCCAGCTGGAACGTGCTCGTATGGCTGCGCGCATCGCCAAGGTCCAGCTCGAGAAGCTGCAGAAGAGCCAGAGGACTGCATCTGGGTCACAGTCGCAAGACAGCGCCGAGTCGCTGGGCAGTGCCCCACGCAGCCCCGTCTCCGGTCCAGCCTTGCTCTCCATCCAGACCGGACGGACAGAGCCAAGTCTGGAGCGCGACACTGTTCAGTCCAGAACCTTGGCCCGCTCACCGCTCGAGCCGCGGGGCGACACTGGGCTGACTGGAAGCGATGAACTGAGGTCGCCCGAGGGCTCGATGGAATCCATCGGCGATATCCCTTCGTCTCTTCCGACGACGCCGATCACCTTTATGGCAGCCGATTTGCCGATTCCCGGCTACCAAGATGATGCATCCAGGACCAACGAGGCTGCCGGGCTGCCGCACTCACCTACCACTCAGCCAACGGATGGTGCTGGATCCAAGCGACTCTCGGCTGCTCCGCCTGGGATGCTGCGCCAAAGCAGCGCTGGTCAGAGCAGTTCAAGCCAAGGCGCTTATGGCACCAAGAGCGCAAAGAAAGGCAGTCGCAACAGCATCACTCTCGAGTCGCTCTAAGCAATTTGTCACTTTGGGGCAGCTTCCCTAAACAAAGAAAGCCACGGTCTGAAATGCACACTCGGGAGCAACAGCGATTGGATGGTGCTGATCAACGAGATCGTCTCATTTGGTCTCCAAGGATGGCCAGCGAGAGTGTGAAACCACGTTGTATCGCTGCAGGCTAGCGCTACCAAAGCCAGGGATGGGCGATGATGACGCGGCGCTGTGATGGATCAGTGTGGTGTATTGTGGTGGTTGTGGTGGCGGCGGGAGTAGCATCAACGATCGTCTGGAATCATGGCAGAGTTGCTATGCAGCCACACTCGGCGGTAACGACTCCGACATGCAAGTTATGTCGATTTTCAGGACCGAGTGCAGGCGACACAGACAACGTGCAAAGGATTTGTTGCGCAGGATATCAAGGATGACAAACATTTCAAGGATGGCAAACATTTCAAGGATGACAAGCATCTCAGGCATCTGAAGCGAATCGGCGGCTCAGCTCAAAGCTGAGCACATAGCACTCGTCCAGCAGCGAGATCAGAATGCCTTGGCCGCGGCCGGCGACGCCTTCCGGGCTCAGGAACTGTCCATCGACTCGGCTCTGGTCGATTTCGAGCAGCTTGGACTCGAGGACCTCGGCTTGCCGAGCGACCGACTCGTTCCAAGATTTGAATGCCTCGGGGTCGGCCGACAAATCCGAGGCGGCGCTGTCGGCTTTGCGGAGCCCCTCCTTGATCCAGCGGGAGTTGCGCTGGTTTCGCAGGGCCATGAGACTGGTGCGGATGTGCACGAGGTCCTCGTGGATCGGCGCCAGAGCCGGATCCAGCGGATCGAGCGACCCAAAGAGCTTGCCGGCCTGGGATAGAGCGTCTCGCAGGAGGTTGGCAATGTGCTGGGACGCGGCGCCGATCTCCGAGGCCATGTCTGTGCTCAGGTAGGTGTGTCGGAGCGATGTGAGGCTCTCCTGGAGCGACTTGACGGAGGGGACCGATCTTGAGTAGTCGCGGGCAGAGCCCTGTGAATCCACCGAGCCCGCACTGGCGGCGGTAGTGGCATGGTCGACGAGGAGGTTGCGGATTCCCACGAGCCGCTCGATGACGGGCTGGCTGATTCTCTGGACATCGGCGGTGAAGCTGGACTCGGCCATCTCTTGGGCGACGAGACACTGGTGGATCAGCTCGTAGGCCTCATCCAGCAGCTCGTGAAGGGCTGCCTGGCCCTCGGGCACTGTTCCGTCGAGCTCCTCGAAGCGGCCGTTTTGGCGGACGCTGTCGATGGAGTCGACAAACTCTTGGAAATGGGACAGGTCTGCTGGATCGACAGATGCGCCGCTCTGGTAGTCCATGAGGATCTGGTTGAGGGATGCAATCGAGACTTCGAGGCGCTTCTGGATCGGCACGAGCGAAGGGGATACTGGCGGAGCGGAAGTATATCAGTGTCGACTGTTCACGCTTTGATCTGCTGCCCGGGACCCGATGCAGAGCGATAATGGGCACAGAGCACAGTGGCAGAGGGACGAGCAAGCTGCAGCCCATCAAGCAGGAGCATTGGCGAAAGACATACTGGAGTTGTCTTGAAGCACCAGGATACGCGACAGGCGGTAACAGCGGGCGATGAGAGAGGCCACGATCGCCTGTCCGCTTGGAATGGCTCGAGCGCCGACAGAAGCGATGGAGTTGTCTTGGGCCGGGACGTTGAATCGTCCGTCGTGCTTGTTTTCGTTTTCGATCTGGTTGAGGCGCTCCTGCAGATGCCGCAGGGTCTCGGAGCGCACATCGGGATCCAAGTCACTCTGGTGGCCCAGCGCTTCGAGCTGAAGCCGGATGCTCGACAGCTCTTCATAGAGCGGCATACTGATGGTGGCAAAGCACACGAGTGAGTGGCGGGGCAGAACGCTCATGGGTACAGCCAACCTGGATCTACGATGCTGTATCGCAAATGCACAGTCAATGAAGCATGGGGGTCGAGGCCGAGACGATGCAACGTCAACTCACAGGCTGTCGTCGATGCGCCAAAGGGGAAGAATGACCTCGTCAAAGACGGCCCAGATCTTTTCGACGAGGATATCGACCTTCTCTCGCTCTTGTTTGACGTGGGAGAGGTATGCGTCGTAGACAGAGTTGGAGGACCAGGTGCGGATGGCATAGTCCTGGACCTGATTCAGGCTGGGCGAGCCGTGCTTTCTGAGGAGCTGCAGCTCCTGGTTGAGCACGCGGAGATGCTCGACGATGGGCGACTCTGGAAAGACCATTTTGGAAGTCGAGGCGGACTGGCCCTTGCTGCTGAAAGTGGCAGAGCTGGCAGGGGCGGTGCTTCTGACCGTGACGTTGCTGCAGTTGGAGGACAGAACAGGATCAATCATGGAGGGCAGCGGAAGCAGTGGTGGGTGTGCTCAGAGGGTGGTGTCTGCGGAGGTGAGATATCGCACTGCGAGAGCGAGCAACAGAATATCGTCAGGCAGAAACGCTGAAAGGCTGCCGACGAACAAGGGCGAGGCCAGAATTTATAGTCGTGCGGACCGGTCATGGCGACTTGTCATGGTGACGGCGGATGGAGGATGCGTCATGGCGCGTCACTTTTGCTCGGCGGGTGTCTCCCGGGGTGGAGAGGAGAGCCGACCAGGGGCTTCGATCGACGGGTAGAAATGGACGCGAACAGGCGCCGAGGTGCCCGAATGTTCGGCTGGCCGGTTCGAGTTTCGAGGAGGATGCGGCCGATGCTTGGTGCGGATGGATTGTGCTCGTGCACATCGACACGTTTCATACCGATGGCGGGTTTGAACTCGGTGACGGGCTGTGCGGGTGCCTGCGTATCGAGGGTCGTAGCGACACTCATATCGGGGGCCGCACTGATAATGCATATCGAGGGTTGTGCTCGATATTGCCGAGACAGGGGCCACCATATCCCTGTCCCGGGATTGTGGAGTTACCGGCCAGTGCTGGCTTGCTGGCGGCGGTGGTGGCGGTCGATTTGGACAGCCCAGACCCTCCATCCAGCAACCAAGACAACCGAGATAATCGGCATATCCAACAGTCGACGCTATCCAGTCGATGCTATCCACTCGATGCTATCCAGCCGATGATATCCAGTCGGTGCTATCCAGTCGGTGCTATCCAGTCGATGATATCCAGTCAACTCAGTCAACAATCCGTGCTGCTGCGCACCCCCCAGCCAGCCGGATCGATCCGCCGTGTCGCAATCGTCCTGCCGTCGATTCTGTCGTTCGTCCCCATCCGCCATCGCCTCCTCTCCTCTCTCTCCCGTTGCCTTCATCTGCAAAGTCCCCCCCCTGCTGCCTGCCTTGCCCTGGGGAGAAGCCAGCTCAGCTGTTCCTATTCGCTTCCTGCATCTGCGCTGCTGCCGTCGCCGCCGCATATCCCATCGCCGTTTCCGTCGCCAGCTGCCAAGTGCTGCTCCTGTCCATCTGCCGCCAGCTTATCGTGCTCCGCGCCTCGGCCTACCTGATTTGAAAAGCTAAAATATGTCCACGAACCCCACTGCCCCTGCTCGCTTCGACTCGATGGCTGCCAGCCGCATGGGTCTCTCCGGCTCAGTGTCTCCAACCGCGGCAACACATTCGGTGTCCCGGCCAGCTCTGTCGCCGACTCCGGCCATTCCCCCCAAGCGACACTATCCCTTTATTCGAATCATCCAGGAAAACAACGTCACCGGCATTCCATGGACCTTCCGCTGCATCGACTCGTCGCCCTTCACCATCTCCGGCAGCATCATCATCACCAACATCTTCTCTCCCTTTGCCTTCCGCGACTTCAATGTGTCCTTCTCCGGGTTCTTCGACAAGGCCAGCCTCCTCGGTATCAAGCTCATCGAGACTCTGCCGGTATCCCTCTCGTTCCCGGCCGATCACCTTGTCGCCGGCACCACTGACCAGGTCACCACAGGCGTGCACAGGATCCCCTTCACCATCACGGTTGATCCGATGAAGATCAACTTGCCGTCCTCCATGCGACACAAACTGGTAGGTCTTGGAGACGATGACACCCCCATCCGGATCTGCGACGATTGCATTGGCACACGGCACCCCCCGGCTCGTCTCCGTTCTTCTACTGTCCTCTGGCTCGCCCAGCTGTGTATCCGGTCCGGTCTGTCGCTTGTGTTCGTTGCTCCTCTCCCTTTGTTCAACCCTCCCCTCCGTCCCTCACACAATCGCACCGCCGCATCTGTCCGATCGTGGCTGTGCTGCGCTGCAGCCGAACGATCTGCCCAGCGACCCGCCTCTCCGCTGCACAAACTGTTGCGATGCTCATCCTGCTGCACGGCTTTGGCTCATCCACGGCAGGCTTCCTTCTACTACCAAGTCCGAGTCAACATCTTGGCCCAGCACTCGAGCACCTCCGGCTTCATCAGCCACATGTTTGATCAGGATATTGCCCTTCAGCGCATTTCGCTGAACGAAATCCTTGCGGAGCATGAGCCCATCACCATCGAGCATCCCGAGCTCCGTGACCCTAAAAAGTTCGGCGTCCAGGTTGTGCTGCTCGATCCCAGCTTTGCTCCCGGCGACATTATCAAGCTCCGCATCTCCCTCTCGTCGATTCCGTCCTCCGGCATCCATTCGATCGAGTTTGAGCTCTACGAGTTTGTCGAACTTCTGGCCGGTGCCGGTGCCGGTGCTGGTACTGGTGCTGGTGCCAATGCCAACCAGCACCTGCCTCGGTCCGAGAGAGCAGTCTTCCGCTTCGCTCACCAAATCAACTCCAAGGAAAAGGAGCTGCAGCTCGCACTCGATATCCGCATTCCTGGCTCGGATGCCCAGACGGCCAATCGACCACTCCCCACTGTGAACGCCCACGGCCTCTCTGTCAGCCACGCACTGGCCGTTACTTGTCTCATGAACGACCGAACAACCGTGCCTCTCTCAAAGCCGATCCCGGTCAAGATCCTTCATCTGGAGCGAAGTGAGCGCGAGCGCCTCGCCCAGGCCAAGATCATGGCCTAATCCTTTGCAGATGCCCCCAGCCGCTCAGATCGGTGCGCATCTCCCCATTCCTTCTGACACGCTGCTGTGCGTAGCCTTGCGCCATCAAGTCTTATTTGCTCGTCTGTGTGCTCCTGGGACACGGTGTGGCTCGTGCGCATGATGTCATGATCGATCCTGTCGTTCCTTTTCTTTGACATTTCTCTCGTCTCGCCCCCTTCCCCACATTTTTCCTTCTGAACAACCGTTGCTCCTTGCGGGTATCCGGTGCCCTGCACTCGCCTCCCGCCTGCCTGCCCCCGAACCACCAGTCTGTCTTTTTCTCATACATGTTGCGTGCCTCTGCACCGAGCCCTTCCCCTCTTGCAGGAGGAGGCGACATTGGCTGTGCGCAAACAGAGCCTCCATGAGTGGCATGAAATACCATCTCTTCCAACACGATGTGCCCTGCACAACAAGCTTTCTACGGGCTGCTCTACTTCTTGCCCTTCTTGCCCTTCTTGTCCCTTTCCCTTGACATCCTGGAAGGAGACACATCCACCCCAGTTGGGTGCGGCATTAGTCTCGATTGAACGCCGCAACAAATCCACATGCCGCTGCACCGATGGCAATACCTTCTTCTTGAGCTCCTTTCGAGTCTTCCAGCCACGCCACATTGCTTGAATTTTGATGGCGGCCTTGATCCGGATGGCCAGCTTCATCTCCTCGTCCTGGCAACGGGAGGGGGGGGGAACAGTCAGCAACCAAGGCATCGGGAGTCAGCGCCACAGGGACCAATCCGTCAGCTTCACAGGATGATGTATGCGCATCTCTGGGGTTACCTTCTTCTTTTCCTCCTTGATGCGCTTCTCCTCTTGGATGCACTCGTACTCTTTCTGAAGCGCAGTGTACCGCGCCTGCAGTTCATCCAACTGCGACTTTTCTTCTGTAAATATGGCCTGGAGCGTGTCGCCAAGCAGATGGACAGTTGATGCATTGTGCAGAGCAGTCAGATCGGCAGAGCGTGAGTGTGAGTGAGTGAGTGAGTGAACGGCGGTCGCTGCTTGTGATTGCGTGGTGTTGCCCAGCTCGACTCCTCGCACGGCCTCACCTGGATATCTTCGAGCTCGGCCTGCTTCTCCTCCATATCCTGGTCATACTTGTGGATCCAGTTCTCAACCTCGGACTCGACTTTGAACTTTTTACGC